>NC_036876.1:3353784-3476418 GCF_002910315.2 Salvelinus sp. IW2-2015 | reverse complement strand
TGTTAAGAAGCAGTGCGGCTTGGTTGGGTTGTGCTTCGGAGGACGCGTGGCTTTCGACCTTCGTCTCTCCCGAGCCCGTACGGGAGTTGTAGCGATGAGACAAGATAGTAATTACTAGCGATTGGATACCACGAAAATTGGGGAGAAAAGGGGCTAAAAAAATTAAAAATAAAAAGAATGTCTAAAATAGTTTTTGCTTCGTTATTGTGTAGATTGATGAGGAAAAAAAACTTTCATCCATTTTAGAATAAGGCCGTAATGTAACAAAACGTGGAAAAAGTCAAGGGGTCTGAATACTTTCCGAATGCACTGTATATTTGTGACAAAGTAGTGTAGCTTTCATGACATATGTAAGCAGGAGTCTATATATTCTCTGTCTCACCCCACTATCTCTTTCTCTTTCCCCGTCTTTCTCTTCCCTATATCTCGTCTCTCCTCAGTGTCCTCTCAGCTGTTGAAGGAGATGGAAGTTCTGGAGATGCAGTTCCAGATTGAACGCTCCTGCAGGGAGAGTGCAGAGGCCCTGGCTGTCAAGGTGGGGTGCTTTATGGGTACTGTAGTTCAACTCCATTGAGTGTCTCGGTTACGTCATTGACTTAACAAGTCCGTGTTCCACTTGGGTGTGTAGGTTTTGTGCCAGCCCAGTAGTAACAAACACATCACCTAATCAAATCGAGTCATTATTGGGCTGGAACAAAAGCCTGCATACCCTGTGGAACACTGAAACAATGCTCTAAACAGATCTCTTCTCCTTGAACACAAAGGTGACCAAAGACAACAAGGTTCTGAAGAGGAGGAGCCAGGCTCTGCTGCCATTCATCCCAGAGCTTCCTGAAAACCTGGAGGCTGACCTTGGGGTCGATCCCGACCCTGATGGGGACAGCGGGGAGGATGCCGTGCTGCAAGGACAGGCCCAGATAAGAGGTACAGAGACTTACACAATAACCACACGGAACTCATACGGTGTCCTTTATGAACATGAGTGACAGATAAAAGTTATAGAATTGAGATTTGAGAGGATTGTTTTTGTACTTTTACTCGACCGATCGGGAAAATGTTATTAAGATACCTGCTCATCTTCCTGTCTCTCTCCTTCCCTCTCTTTCATCTCTCCTTTTGTTCCATCCTTCCCCCCCCCGTCCTGGCCAGAACTGCAGGCCTCGGTGGACCAGCTGCTGGGGGAGAAGCTGCGGCTGTGTGAGCAGGTGGAGGCCCTGAGGGCAGAGCAGATCCAGCTCAAAGAACAGGTATCTAGCACTGACGGACAGACTCTAGACGTGTGTGTACTGCGTTTGAGTATTTATGGTCTCCTACTCTTCTACATGTCCTATTCAGCTGGCCCTAGAGATTGATGAGAGAGAGGCCATACTGAAGAAACTGTCCAAACAGAACAAGACCATGAATAAGATGAAGAGAGGCGAGACCCCACTCTGACACATATCAGTGTTCCTCATAATATACACTCTATTCACCTCATACCAATGTCATATTCAATGTTTTACATGTGTGTGTGCATGTCCACAGTGTCCCAGCTTGTGACAGAGGAGTTCACAGAGGTTAGTCAGAAACTGGAGCTGGAGGAGGGCCTCAGACAGCACGCAGAAGTTTTCGCCCACCAGGTACACAACGCTGTGTGTGTTTGGTTGTGTACAAGTGATCCCTTCGCCCACTTCGCGGCTTCACTTCATCGGCGGATTGCGCTATTTCGCGAGATTTTCATAATGCATTTTTTTTTTTTTTTTTGGTGCATTGTGCTCTGGGCATTCTGATTTCGCTAAAAACTCACTCCGCCTTCTTGTATCAAAAATGCTACGAATTGGTGCTATCATTTTGTCGTCTCGTGCAGTTTATGTGTACGTAACATAAAACAGCTTGGCAATTTACATTCAAGTTGGCGCAAATTATCTTGTAATTTCGAAATCTCCTAACCCATAATACGCCATCGCAACGGCGGCAGTCAGGTGTGCAGCCGGCCCCAGTCTGAAGAGCAGTGAAACGGCCTACACGTGAGTCACTGTATTTGTATACATGTAATAGTTGCTAATTGAAAAAAAACAAAAAGTTTTCTATTCGCGGATTTACTTATCGCGGAGTCATTTTCGCCAACGTAACCCCCGCGATAAACGAGGGATATGTATATGCATGCGTTCGTAGGTGTTGTACATACAGTATGTGTGTGTTTATGTTTCTGAAAGTGTGTGTGTGTGTGTGTGGTGTGTGTGTGTGTGTGTGTGTGTGTGTGTGTGTGTGTGTGTGTGTGTGTGTGTGTTGTGTGTGTGTGTGTGTGTGTGTGTGTGTGTGTGTGTGCGTGCATTCGTCGGTGTTGTACATGTGTGTGTTTATGTTTCTGAAAGTGTGTGTGCTGCTCAAAGTAGAGGAGAGGTTGACTGCATCACTATATGTCTTTGTGAGAGGTATTGACAAGTTGTAAGCACTGAGCTGTCTGTCCAAACAACTAGCACACAGCTCATACCCCACAAKACTTCTTCACAGTCCCCAAGTCCAGAACACAGGCTAGGAGACGCACAGTACTATATACAGTAGAGCCATGACTACATGGAACTCTATTCCACATCAAGTAACTCAGTCAAGCAGTCAWATCGGGAAAAAAACAGATACAGCTACACCTTAAAGAACAACGTGGACTGTGAATAGACGCACACGTACTCTACACACAGGTACATTGTAATATTGTTGTATGGTGGTATTATACATGTTGTATTGTATATAGATTTGTAGTGGCATAATAATGTTATATGATGTACATTTTGTGTGTGCGTAATGTAAGTGCCTTAATGTGTTTGGACCCCAAGAAGAGTAGCTGCTGCCTTGGTAACAGCTAATGGGGACCCCTAATAAATACAAATACACAATTCCTAGGTGGCAGGGAAGGGTATTCACCCCTCTCTCTAGGTCGTAACACAAGGAGACAAGGAGCAGCAGTGGCTTCGACCAGGGCCCTGGGGCAGTTCTAGTGAATGGAGGAGTATTGGACAGGAGGGGGGGTGGTACTTCTTCACTTCCTCATTCAGACAGGGGCCATATTGTGGGACAGGAGAGGGTTGGGGAGAGAGGGGATCCCCATTCATTCTGCATTCATACCAAGAGGACAAATCGGGCAGTGAAAGACAAAGAGGCGTGAGAAGGGAGGGACGGGCAGGCTGATGATCACTTTGTAAAAGGAGAAATGCACACACTCACACACAGCTCCCGATTTCCCAGCTGGTCATGTTGTAACAAAGGTGGCGGTAGAAAATTAGCGTCTCAGAGGACAACAAAAGTAGCCTCCCCTCTCAGAGCACCCTCTGCTTCATAATTAGCACCCATCACGGCGGCAGTTTGAGAATGGGGACTATAGCTTTAAACACATCCCCGTCTTTAGCTTGACACTTTACATTGAATACGGTCAATTGTCGCCTTTGTGTGCACTGTTCGCTATTTACCAGATGGGCACATAATGGGACGCCTCGCATGGGTCCTTACCTGTGAAAAGGACCCCTACTGTTCTGACACAACCACACAACTCAGCCTCCTTTACTCTCAATGCTCTGCAAAGGCTCCTCTGTTTGATGCTGCTCCTGTGTGTGTGTGTACGTGTTGTGTGGACACCAGCAGCCCTTGGCTTGTCAAACATTAGCGTTTCCTAATTGATGCCCTGGCTGTGTGAAAATGCCTTGTGCTATGGGGACTTTAGAGTGCTTACACCAGGGTAATTTGGACTAAATGTAATGATGTGTAGCCTAACACACAGATGGCTGCTTTCACTACACCCTCGCTGTGTTTGAACTTATGGAAGCCAGAAGTGAAAGTGACTCACTGACTTTTCAGTTCCTAAACTCTCTTCCTGACTGTGACCCTTTTGTTAAAGCTAGTTTCACTATATATGTGACCATTCCCAGCTCTATATTACAGGTTTATAGAGATTCGCATGCATGAGCCTCCACACATTCAATGCATTTATGATAGTCACTGAAGTTATCAAATAGATTTGCTCCATTATCAGCAATGGATGAATAGCTTTTTTAAGGGGAGCTTACCATAACGGTTGTATAATATCAATTATAAACCAGTTGGTTTGAGCCTTGAATGCTGATTGGCTAAAATGGTGGTATATCAGACCGTATACCATGGGTATGAAAAACCATTTATTTTTACTCTTCTAATTATGTTGTTCCGATATTATTGATTGATTGAGTTGTTGATGGATTGATGTATTAATTTGTGGATTGATTGATTGACTGACTGGCAGGTGTTGGTGAAGCAGAAGCAAACCCAGAGACAGAGCATGGTGCAGCAGCAGAGTTCAGAGACAAGTATGCAGCTCCAACAGGCTCTGGAACAGGTGGCCCACATCAACAGTACCTTACAGGACATACAGCTCTACTACCAAAACCAGGTAGGGAGGGGGAGGTGTGTGTGAGAGAGAGTGACAAACAGAGAGAGAGTGAGTAAGAGAATAGTCGTCTCTCCCTAATAGACGGGTTAGTTGACAACGTTCTGAAAACAATGAGCGCGCGCGTCTATGGGCAGAAGTCAGTGTGTTGTGATTCTGGATGGTCAAATAGTTAGCAACAATGATAAGAAGCTACCATGTAGGGAATCGTTTCAGCTCGTTGTATCTTGTTATTGATACAATTTTGTTTTGAGCTGTTTTGACTTTGTCACGTCTATGCTAATATGGCTAGAATTTGCTAGCTAGCTAACCAATAACTGTAACAATGTATTTGAGAGACAACAAGTGCTCATTGTGCCAATGTATTTATGTTTTCAATAAATATGCTGGCCTATGTTGACTCTAATGCTTCCCACGGCTGTGTCAGTTCTTGATACAAACTGGTGCGCCTGGTACCTACTACCATACCCCGTTCAAAAGGCACTTCAATCTTTTGTCTTGCCCACCTGAATGGCCCACATACACAATCCACGTCTGAAGGCTTAAAAATCCTTTAAACAGTCTCCTCCCCTGATTGACGTGGATTTAACAAGTGACATCAATAAGGGATCATAGCTTTCGCCTGGTCAGTCTTTGTCATGGAAAGAGCAGGTGTTTTTAATGTTTTGTACACTCAGCTAACCCCACTTGGTTTGCTCCACAGCTGCGCATGCATCGGTTTTGTTGCTAAACAACCCGCCCGTCTAGAAGTTCGATTTAAATGTGGAAGTCTAATTTCGAGCGTATATTATGTCTCTCCTGTCTGTATCTATCCATATCTGTGTATATGACTATCACAGGTGAAGCAGACCCAGTGTGCTCTGGAGGAGAGCAGTGTTCTGTCTGAGCTGCAGATTGTCAGAGGCCAGCTGGAGAGCAGTGAGAAGGAGAGGAGGACCATGGAGACCCAGCTAAGGGAGGCGCAGATCACTGCCGCCCACCTCCAGGGAGAAGGTAGCTATCACATCTGCGATTTAATGGCTGCGTTTACACAGACAGCCCAATTCTGATCTGTCAAAAGACCAATTGGTGGAACAATTCTGAGAATTGGACTGCCTGTGTAAACGCAGCCTTACATATATATTTTGGGCTAAAATCTTAAGTCTAGATAATACGTGCTCATAGTGATCATAGTACCCTGATGTAAAATCAGTATAAATAATAATTTACTTTTTAATTGTTCTCTCTGGAGTTGAATATTTCTTTGCCCTATTTTCACTCTTCAAACAAATGCTGTTTTTAAAATAATAAAATATGACACACTGTTGTGGTTGGTGGTACTTTGTCTTCCTTTTAGTGAAACATCTCCAGGATAGGCTGAAAGACACAGAGAAAGACCAGGTTTCCAAAGCTGACCAACCAGTGGAGGACAACTCAACCACTGCTCCTCCTCCTCCTCCTCCTCCTCCTCCTCCTCCTCCTCCCCTGCCCCCAACTCCCCCCAGCACTGTTGTTGAGTAGGTTCTATACTATATCGTTCTCTATTCAAATATAAATACATGACTACATAATCACTATATTAGCGGTATCCATAATCACTATATTACCAGTTAGAGATAGAGGTATCCTATTCCAAACAATTTAAACTTATTGGCAACTTTACATTGAAAATGTGAGCTTTTTGACCTTTGTTAAATAAAAGTGATGGTGGTACCCAGAGGTAAGGCAGAATCTGGTAAATGTTAGTGAAAACTCCTTCTGTTCTACTTCCTGTTATTCCGGTCTAGTCAACTTGTCGTCCTGCGCAACAAGAGGAAGGAGTCAGTCAACAACACTGATAAGAATAGTGAGTGTTCTTACCGTGGTATGAATACACATGACTTACTAATTTATTCTATTTATTTAACCTTTATTTATTCAGGGAATCCCAATCGAGACCAGAGTCTTTATGTCCAATGCTGCCGTGTCACTTCAATCAACAATCCAGCATAAACAGATGAAATTACATACAGAGTAGAAATGATTACACGACTGATGCATTCTATGACTACTATTAAAATATACAGACAGTATGTGCTCAGGATATTCAAGGTTTCAACGTTTAGCAGGTCAACAAACAAAGACCCTAGTTCTGATATGAAAGTTTTATATTTGAACACACTACAGCTCAGGTTGAGTCTACTCACTGTGTTGTCTTCTCTCTCCACCAGAGCCAGATCCTTCTGTGGACATGAAGACCCGAGCGGTGGATGAGATGATGGAGAGGATAAAGAAAGGCATCGTCCTGAGACCCACCCTGAGACCACAGGTAAGGCGAGCTAGTGCATGTATCAATTGATTTATCAATCAATCAGTCATGCTATCTATCTACTTGTTAGAGAGACAATTACAGTGGTCCAACATCTGACTGCTTCTCTCCTATCTCAGCCTGGATCAGAAGATGACAGTGCCTGGAGGGTGAGAATTTTCACGCCTTTCCTATTATAATAGTGTTATAAAGATTATCTAGTATTAAAATGCTAATCCTGTATTAATTTATCAAATCACAGGACCATAGGAGTGAGAAGAGAAAGTCAGCCGTGCTGGATCTAAAAGGAATGCTGGTAAGATCAATACGAAATGTTTAAAATGACGCATTTGCTGTTCTACTAGTGAGTCTATAGGTCGATGAGATTAATATTGTACTATGGAGGCTTTGAGAAGTCAAACCCTGCTTGGTTTACTGTACTTTCTATTCTTTTCATTGACATGATTGGTTTACCCTCCTCACCTATCCTGATTGGTTGACCTATCCTATCCCAGGATACCATGAAACGCCCAGGCCACAGGAGGGCGGGGTCACGGAAGAGGATAAGCCGAAACATAGGGGAGGCGGAGCTACATCTGGTGCTACTGAGGAGGAGGCGGGCCATGGGGGATGGACAGGACACCCCCGGCCCCTCCCCAACCCCCTCCCCAGCCCCTCCCATCACCAAAATCCAAGGTGCAGCATCTCCATCCTTTGTTTTGGGGAATAGGGGACAGTCAGTCAGTTTCTTTTTTAAAGTTTTGCAGGGGTCCTCTCTGGTTCTTTTGCTCACTTGGACTAAATTGATGGTATTACATTGAAAGATGGTCTGGTGTTTAATGGCGCGAACAAGAAGAGGAAGATTGAAAGAGATGATAACAAACGAGGGGCCAGGAGGACACATCATTAACCCACATAGTGATATCTTTCACTTACCTACAGTATTATTTTAGCATACTTTTAATGTACCATATGTCGTGCCCCCCAGGTCCCCAGTCGGGTGGCCCAGCAGCAGGTGCCCTTCTCTTCACAGGAGATCGTGGCAGCACCCCCGTGCTCAGGAGGCTCCAGCAGAACAGAGAGAAGAGGAACTCTCGTATCAGAGCATCAGAACTGATCATCTGCCAGGAGGAGATCTGATACTTGGGAAAGGGATGATTAGTGTTAGGATACTGTCCCACAGTGTTTCCCAAACCTCTCCTGGAGTACCCCCAGCCAGTCAACTGATTTGATGTATTCCAAGCACAGCTGACGTAAATGTCATCTTACCTTTAATCATCAAACCCCTCATTAGTTAAATCAGCTGGTTAGTTTTGGAATACATCAAATGTGTGGACTGGCTAGGGGTACTGAAGGAGAGGTTTTGGGAACACTGTTGTAACACAATCATATTGATGCACTGTATATTTTAATGTATAGATTTATATGGTTAGTGCTGAGCGATTAGGGCTTTTTGAGGTCAGTTTGGTTTCTAAAAAAATAATCACATTTTCAATTTCGGTTTAGCATTAAAACATTTTTTTTACAATAAATGAATAATGTTGGTTGAATGCTGTAACAAAACAGAATAAATCAAATGATGGTAGTAACGTCCCATTACTATCACTTATAAGGCTCTAATCTCATTTATTCACATTACTTTAAATTAAAAATGTGTTATGTTTATTACATACTCGTTTTCAGTATGAGTGGCTTTGCTTTTATGGGTTCAAAGGATCCAAGGATTAACACAGTGGACTACATACACCGAGTGTACAAAACATTAGGAATACCTTCCAATAATGGGGTAACGGTTCAAGATTAACATATGGCATTAATTGGCATTGCTTCTGACTCATTCCAATTAATTTTGTAGCCTGACAAACTAGAATATGATGCAATACAATTAAATAATCGTTTTTTCCTCCTCCATGGACAACACTAATTTCTGGATCTGTTCTTATCACTGTCACAAGAGGCTCTAAAACTATGGCAAATAGGCGAGGGGAAAGTGAGCAGCCCTGCCTTGTGCCTCTAGAAAGACTAAAAAAAGGAGACATAATTCCATTCATAAGTACTGTTGCTTTAGGATTGGAATAAAGAACCCCTATCCATGTATAAAAGCACATTTTCATAGGCTAGAGTGGGCTTTTCTCTTAAGAACCCTATCAAATGCCTTCTCAGAATCTAAGGAGACAGCAGCGGTAGGAACCATATTTGAGCAGTTTAATCACATGAGGTTTAAGAGCCTCATATTAGTAGTTGAGGTCCTGTTCTTAATAAATCCTACTTGGTCACTATGATTTTAGGAAGTGTTCTCTCTAAGCATATCTCAAGGGTCTTAGTAAGAATCTTACAATCCACATTGAGGCTGTTAGCTCAGGTTCCCAGGCTCTGTCGTCTCTCTATCTGTTATAGTACAGTCTAGATCCTCTACCTGGCTATCTGGTAATCGACGTAATTCCATACCAGACAAAAAAAGTATCCATATCTATGGGACTCGCTGAACAGGAGGATGTATATAAGTCTTCATAAAAATGTTGAAACACACATCTTTGGATGAGGTCACCATCTTATCACCCTTCTTAATCGTTGGGATTAAGTTAGAAGTGTTCTGCATTTTTTGTTGTCTTGATTGTAACCTGCCTGTCTTCTCACCTCCCTTATAAAAACTGTTTCTAAGCCTAAACAATGCAAATTCTGCCTTTTTGTTATACATTTCGTGCAACTGAAATTTCAGCTTGTAGGCAGTTTGAAATGTGCTATCTGTGAAATGTCTTGCCAAATCCCTTTCTAAGACATATATCTCAGTTTCTAATCTTTTTACTGCTTCAGTCCCTTCTCTCTTATTTTTAGACGTATGTGCTATTATTTTCCCTCTAATATACAGTGCATTCGGAAAGTATTCAGACCCTTTCACTTTTTCCACATTTTACTACGTTATAGCCTTATTCTGGATGAAATGTTTTTTTCCCCTTATCAATCGACACACAATAACTCATAATGACAAAGCAAAAACAGGTTATAATTTTTTTTCAAATTTACAATTTAAAAAACCCTGAAATATCACATTTACATAAGTATTCAAACCCTTTAATCATTACTTTGTTGAAGCACCTTTGGCAGCGATTACAGCCTCGAGTCTTCTTGGGTATGCCACTACAAGCTTGGCACACCTTTATTTGGGGAGTTTATCTCATTCTTCTCTGCAGATCCTCCAGCTCTGTCAGATTGGATAGGGAGCGTCGCTGCACAGCTATTTTCAGGTCTCTCCAGAGATGTTCGATCAGGTTCAAGTCCGGGCTCTGGCTGGGCCACTCAAGGACATTCAGGGACGTGTCCTGTTGGAAGGTGAACCTTCGCCCCAGTCTGAGGTCCTGAGTGCTCTGGAGCAGGTTTTCATCAAGGATCTCTCTGTACTTTGCTCCGTTCATCTTTCCCTTGATCCTGACTAGTCTCCCACTCTTTGCCGCTGAAAAACATCCTCACAGGTTTCCATCTGGCCACTTTACCATAAGGCCTGATTGGTGGAGTGCTGCAGTGATAGTTGTTCTTCTGGAAGGTTCTCCCATCTCCACGGAGGAAATCTGAAGCTCTATCAGAGGTACCATCGGGCTCTTGGCCACCTCCCTGACCAAGGCCCTTCTCTCCCGATTGCTTAGTTTGGCCGGGCGGACAACTCTAGGAAGAGTCTTGGTGGTTCCAAAATTCTTCCATTTAAAAATGATGGATGCCACTGTGTTCTTGGGGACCTTTTTTTGGTAGCCTTCCCCAGATCTTTGCATCGACACAATCCTGTCTCGGCGCTCTACAGACAATTCCTTCGACCTCATGGCTTGGTTTTTGCTCTGACATGCACTGTCAACTGTKGGACCTTATATAGACATGTGTGTGCCTTTCCAAATAATGTCCAATCAATTGAATTTACCAGAGGTGGACTCCAATCAAGTTGTAGAAATATCTCAAGGATAATCGATGGAAACAGGATGCACTTGAGCTCAATTTCGAGTCTCATAGCAAAGCGTCTGAATACTTATGTAAATGTAATATTTCTGTTTTTTCTTTTTTCTAAATTGACAAACATTTCTAAAAACCTGTTTTCGCATTGTCATTATGGAGTATTGTATGTAGATTGATGAGGCAAATGTTTATTTAATCCATCTTAGAATAAGGCTGTAACATAACAAAATGTGGGGAAAAGTCAAGGGGTCTGAATACTTTCCGAATGCACTGTATGCTTTAGAGGTTTCCCATACTGTGGAAATCCTTTCAGTTGAGCCTATGTTAATTTCAAAAAAGGATCTAAGATCATCTGCAAGTGATTGTCTAAAAATCTCATCTTGAATAGCATGGTGTTGAATCTGAATCTACCCTTCCTCACAGTTAATATCAATATGTGACTACTATAGCATGATCTGTGGGGGTGATGGGTCTAATCTTGCAATCAATCACATTATTAACAATGAAATTAGATCAAGTATAAATCTATTCTGGAGTGTGTCTTATGACAGTGGGAGAAAAACGTATATTCTCTATCATCTGGATGGACTAATCTCCATATGTCTGTAAGGCCAATATCTTCTGCTATTGCAAATCTATCCTTTCGTGTGGAGTTACCTATAGATGTACTTCTATCATATTGTCCATGACCTTCCGTATTTCCCAGTTTAACGTTGACCTCATGAAAAACAAATCAGGATCCTCCTTGTTGGGAGCATAGATGTTGCATAACACTACCTTAATCCCATTTATAAGAGCCTCAATGCAGATAAACCTGCCAAAACTCATCAGTGTTGCTTCAACATTACAAAATTAAGTATTTTGCTTGTCAGAATAATCCCCCCATTTTGTTTGGAATTAAATGAGCTACGATAAACTTCAGCAACCCAGCCTCCTCTAAATTCCAGTGCCTCTGTATCTGTTAAATGTGACTCCTGTATGAACACAATATCCGCCTTAAATATATCCCCCCAAAAATACACTTCACTTGGTTACCACAACCATTTATGTTCCAAGAGATGATGTTTACATAACATTAGCCATATTTGCTCATAGTGATTATAGCCTGTGAGTGGTTATAGCCTGTGAGCGTGAAGTGTCCCATTTAACACGTGGCAACTATAATGAACATCATTATAACATTTCACAATATATGCTCCTGCTGTACAATGAAACAGTGTAAATAAACATAGAAAACCAACCCCAAGATAAAACAAAGCAACTAGGAATGTAACGTTGCTTCTCGATGAGTCAATTATCACAGAACTGTCTTTGATGCTGCAGAAGATAAGTTATAGTCTCAACTCAAAAATCCTTATGGTCTGTGTAGCGCTCAAAAGGCTAAATTGGCAAATCTCCCAGAGTCCCGCAAACACATTGGCTACCTTCATTTGTATTGTAAACGGCATATATTCAACATGTATTTTACCTTGTCCCGTCTTCTTTATCTAGGCTAAACACCTTGCTCTCGCAAGAATTCTCTTTCCCTTCCAAGTAAAGAGCAGGGTCGCTGGGAATGGCAGTGTGTGCCTGACGTTCTTCTTGTGTAGTTGTTTCTTCGCCATTGCAAACTTCTTCCTCTTCATTGCCAGTTGATGGGGGGGTCGGGAGGACTTGCTGTTTATTTGCTAGTTGATGTGGCCTTCTGTGAATACCTTGTGTAAGGCTTGAACACGTTTTTAGCGTGTGTCGACATTCCAATAACGCCACTTTAGCGAGATGTTTCAAAATGTGAATGATCCATATATTAAACTGTACTTCAAGTCAATATATTAAGACAAACATTTAAGTGTATGCCGTTGAATTTCAATATTTACAATACCAGTCAAAAGTTTGGACACACCTACTCTTTCAATGGCTTTTCTTTATTTTTATCTAGGCAAAGTGTGGCTACTTTGAAGAATCTCAAATATAAAATATATTTTGATTTGTTTAACACTTTTTTGGTTACTACATGATTCCATATGTGTTATTTCGTAGTTTTGATGTCTTCACTATTATTCTACAATGTAGAAAATAGTAAAAATAAAGAGAAACCCTGGAATGAGTAGGTGTGACCAAACTTTTGACTGGTACTGTACATGCAGGTATTAGGTGCTCTATAAAGTGCTGCCACCTTTTTCGGCAGTCCCATGTCAATCCAGTAAAAATTATTCAAGCTCTGTCAAGATTGTTGTTGATCATTGCTAGACAGCCATTTCCAAGTCTTGCCATAGATGTACTAGTTGATTAATGTCCAAACTGTAACTAGGCCACTCAGAAACATTCAATGTCATCTTGGCAAGCAACTCAGTGTATATTTGGCCTTGTGTTTTAAGTTATTGTTCTGCTGAAAGGTGCATTTGACTCCCAGTGTCTGTTGGAAAGCAGACTGAACCATGTTTTCCTCTAGGATTTTGCCTGCGCTTAGCTTTATTCCATTTATTTTTAKCCTAAATAACTCCCTAGTCCTTGCCAATGACAGACATACTCATAACATGATGCAGCCACCACCCTGCTTGCAAACAGGATGCATATTTTTTATTCTGTACAGGCTTCCTTCCTCTCTGGCAACTGAGTTAGGAAGGACACCTGTATCTTAGCAGTGACTGGGTGCATTGATATACCATATAAGGGGAATTGATAACTTCACTATGCCTAAAGGGATTTTCAGTGTCTGCTACCAATAGGTGCCCTTCTTTGCGAAGCATTCGAAAACCTCCCTGGTCTTTGTGCTTGAAATGCACTTCTCATCTGAGATACCTTACAGATAATTGTATGTGTGGGGTACAGAGATGAGGTAGTCATTCAAAAATCATGTTAACCACTATTATTGCACACAGAGTGCATGCAACTTATATGACTTTTTAAGGAAATGTGTACTCCTGTTCTTACAGTATTTAGGCTTGCCTTAACAAAGGAGTTGAATACTTGACTCAAGACTTTTAATTTTTCATTATTTTCCCCCAAAAAATTCTGAAAAAAATGATACTTTAACATTATGGGGTATTGTGTGTAGATCAGTGAAACAAAATTGCAATTGAATACATTTTAAGTCACCCTATAAGACAACAAAATGTGGAAAAAGTCAAAGGGTGTTAATACTTTCTGGAGGCACTGTAGCAGTGAATGAAAACTACACATACCATCACCAAATTATTTGTACTGTTTCTTTTAAAAGTGTGGAAATACATTTTCTCGTATTCTGCACTCTGGACTTCCTTATAGCTGGACATCAAGCCCCTTAGTTAGCTCACACAACAGAGGAACTTCATATACTTGGGTTGCTGAGGTGTTGTCGAGCTAAGAGCGCACAGGTGATTTTAACGGTCCTCCAGCTTTTGAAAACGTCCGAAATGGTGGCTGGATGCATGGCACCTTTTGAGTTCACACCTCCACACCCCCCTGCTCTTTGTTAAAAGCACTGAATGGGATAACTGTCACACTTCGACTCTGACACCATTTTAGTGTCTGCTGTGTGCAGTTCACTCATTATTTATTTATTTAATTTAGCTACTTTACTAGGTCTGCTTTTCACTTTCAACATACACGTTTTAAAGGTGTTGGTTTAAAAAAAATGCTGCTACCCCCCTTTGTGTAGGTGTGTGTGTGTGATGAAATTAAAATAAATAAAATAGCCCTATTATTCTACTATATTTCTACTACTGTCTCACTACTATTATTTCATAAATTACAGCATGCATGGAAAACCAACAGGTAATTGCAGCACATTCACTTCTGATAACAATGTATTTGATTAATTTATCTATCTCAGTCCCTCTCTGTGGGAAGCATAGCGGCACAAAAAGTTGCTGCAATTCCTCCTCCGAACAGAACTGGCGCTGTACCCTCAGCGGCACACTGGATCCTTGAGGGGTGGAACTTTGACCATCCATCAGTTAGCTAAATTATTTCCAAGCGTAGCACCCACTGTCACTTTTGTTTTTTCATATGTATGTGTTTTATTTTACATGAAACGAGATGTGGTTTATTTATTTACTAAGTTGGCTGTCGTTGGTGATACAAATATCTTTCGTCACACTAGCAATTGGTGAGTTTACTTGTAACGTTACGTGTTGAAGTTGTTAGCTTCGCCACATTGCCTTTATTTTCCCACCCGCCTTGTATTGATACCTGTCACTTTGACCTCGGCTCGGAGTGACAAACAATCGACAATGTAGCGGAAGAAAATGTATTCAACTGACTTGCTAGGATAATATTAACCTTGTAGCTAGCAATGCACACAGTGTGGCAAATTCCCATAGCTAGCTTGCTATCAAGCTAAAAGCCAACTCAATCAGGTAACTAGCTAACGTTAGCTATGGTACATGTTCAAGAGAGTTTAAGCGAATCGACTAATAGTTTTCACGTGAAACGTTAGTAACCAATCATTTGACATTAATGCCAACAAGTCGTTGCCTATGTAACATTAACCACTCATCTCGTCTTGCCTCAACCGTTTCATCCACCCTGCAACTTGTGAAAAAGCTAACTAGCTATTGTTAGCTTACTACCGAAATAGCTAACACCTGTACATTGTCATTGGGCCAGTTCGTTTTGCAAGGGCCGGTGCCCCGGGTGGGTGGAGATTACTTTAAAGACTAATGGATTAGTCTAAGATTTGAAACTCCGCCGACCTGGGGCACTGGGCCATGTAAAACAAACTAGTGCTAGTGGCCCCTGTTGTTGTTATGCAAGTGGCTAATTGTATTAGCTAACTATCTTTTACCACTGTTTACAAAAGTACGCAAAGTACTGTACCGTTACTGTATAGCCAATGAACTTAACAGAAAATCAATAGCTGGAGAGGAATATCTAGCACGCAACTGTTGCCCTGTCCTGTCCACGTTGGCACTTTCAGAAACTCATGATGTCATCTCACCTGGCAACGTTTAACCTCTGCCAGCTCGAGCATGCGTACCTGTGGAGGATGGGTTGCAACATTCCATTGCGTCTTGGGCCGAGTCATCAATGATTTATCTACTCAATAAAAAAAGCACATGCCGCCTATATCTCCACCAAATAAATTATAGACTACTGTACAATAAACTAAGGGAGATGCCTGGTTTATGCCCTTAAAAAAAGTCTAATACGCTATTAGGCTTAGCTTTGCAGATGGCTTTATACATTATTTCCCCCCTTGCGCTACATAAATGTGCGTCTGTAAGCATAGATGATAATACTAGTTTCAAAGTGATAGTCAGTGAACCTTGTTTTGTTACATAGGCATAAAAAAGATCCCCTAAAATCCAATCTTGTTTGACAGTTAATACGTATTATGACACTGTCTATTTAGCAACTCATCAGCATTAACTTAATATTTACTAATAACTAGTAAATTAAGATAGTCCATGTGGATGTAATGCTCTTTTTTGGTGGTCTCTGGTACATTCTAATAATGCCTTCGTTACATCTGAAATCCACAGCGATATTATTGAATACTTAGGGTATTTACCTCCCAGATTGGACAAATGTGTTCTGGAATTGGGTTACAATCTAAATTACTGAAAATGTATGAATTCAGAAAGAGAACATTCAACTTTTATTTTTTTTACATTTAACCTGTCTTCTCTTGAGATAAAATAATTTTACTGCAAGATATGAATAGACACAATTGTTTCTTCTTCAAATTATGTATTTTATTATCTTGAAAGAATACACTACCAGTCAAAAGAACAAACTATCAAATAACACATGGAATCATGTAGTAACCACACTCTTGGCACACTCTTGGCATTCTCTCAACCAGCTTCATTAGGTAGTTACCTGGAATGCATTTCAGTTAACAGGTGTGCCTTAAAAGTTAATTTGTGGAATTTCTTTCCTTCATAATGCGTTTGATGCAATCAGTTGTGTTGTGACACGGTCTGACAACAATTTTTAACGCCTTCCTCTGACACCGCCTGGTATAGCGGTCCTGGATGGCAGGAAGCTTGGCCCTAGTGATGTACTGGGCCGTTCGCACTACCCTCTGTAGTGCCTTGCGGTCGGAGGCCGAGCAGTTGCCATACCAGGCAGTGATGCAACCAGTCAGGATGTTCTCGATGGTGCAGCTGTAGAACCTTTTGAGGATCTGAGGACCCATGCGAAATCTTTTCAGTCTCCAGAGGGGTAATAGGTTTTGTAGTGCCCTTTTCAAGACTGTCTTGGTGTGCTTGAACCATGATACTTTGTTGGTGATGTGGACACCAAGGAACTTGAAGCTCTCAACCTGCTCTACTACAGCCCCGTCGATCAGAATGGGTGCTTGCTCGGTCATCTTTTTCCTGTCGTCCACAATCATCTCCTTTCTCTTGATCACGTTGAGGGAGAGGTTGTTGTCCTGTTACCACATGGCCAGGTCTCGGTCTATAGGGAGGAGGTCATTCTCATCGTTGTCTGTGATCAGGCTTTCCACTGTTGTGTCATCAGCAAACTTAATGATGGGGTTGGAGTCGTGCCTGCCCATGCAGTCATGAGTGAACAGGGAGTACAGGAGGGGACTGTTGAGGATCAGTGTTGAGGATCAGCATGGCGGATGTGTTATTACCTACCCTTACCACCTGGGGGCGGCCCGTCTGAAAGTCCAGCATCCAGTTGCAGAGAGAGGTGTTTAGTCCCAGGGTCCTTAGCATAGTGATGAGCTTTGAGGGCACAATGGTGTTGAACGCTGAGCTGTAGTCAATGAATAGCATTCTCACATAGGTGTTCCTTTTTTCCAGGTGGGAAAGGGCAGTGTGGAGTGCAATAGAGATTGCATCATCTGTGGATCTGTTGGGGCGGTATGCAAATTGGAGTGGGTCTASGGTCACTAGGATAATGGTGTTGTGGGCCATGACCAGCCTTTCAAATCACTTCGTGGCTACAGACGTGAGTGTTACGGGTCGGTAGTCATTTAGGCAGGTTACCTTAGTGTTCTTAGGCACAGGGACTATGGTGGTCTGCTTGAAACATGATGGTATTACAGACTCAGACAGGGAGAGGTTGAAAATGTCAGTGAAGACACTTGCCAGTTGGTCAGCGTATGCTCGGAGTACATGTTTAAAGGTCTTACAAACAAACATTGGCTGCGGAGAGCGTGATCACAGAGTCATCCGGAACAGCTGGTGCTCTCATGCATGTTTCAGTGTTACTTGGCTTGAAGCGAGCCTAGAAGTAAATTAGCTTGTCTGGTAGGCTCGGGTCACTGGGCAGCTCCTGGCTGTGCTTCCAGGTTAGTGTCCTGCGCCTTGAAAGTGGTAGCTCTACTCTTTTAGCTCAATGCGGATGTTGCCTGTAATCCTTGGCTTCAGGTTGGGGTATGTACGTACAGTCAATGTAGGGACGAT
Organism: Salvelinus sp. IW2-2015; assembly: GCF_002910315.2. NCBI lineage: Eukaryota > Metazoa > Chordata > Actinopteri > Salmoniformes > Salmonidae > Salvelinus > Salvelinus sp. IW2-2015. Next base: position 3,458,495 of record NC_036876.1, on the reverse strand, counting down.
GTCATTGATGCACTTATTGATGAAGCCAATGACTGATGTGGTGTTCTCCTCAATGCCATCAGAAGAATCCTGGAACATATTGCAGTTTGTGCTAGCAAAACAGTCCTGTAGCTTAGCATCTTCTTCATCTGACCACTTTTTTTATTGACAGAGTCACTGGCGCTTCCAGCTTTATTTTTTGCTTGTAAGCAGGAATCAAGAGGATAGAATTATGGTCAGATTTTCCAAATGGAGGGAGAGCTTTGCATGCTTGCGTCTTTGTGTGTGGAGTAAAGGTGGTCTGGAGTTTTTTTTCCCACTGGTTGCACATTTAACATGCTGGTAGAAATGAGGTTAAACAGATTTAAGTTTCCCTGCATTAAAGTCCCCTGCCACTAGGAGCGCCGCCTCTGGATGAGCGTTTTCCTGTTTGTTTATGGCCGTATATAGCTCATTGAGTGTGGCCTTAGTGCCAGCATTGGTTTGTGGTGGTAAATAGGCGGCTACGAAGAATATAGATGAAAACTCTTGGTAAATAGTGTGGTCTACAGCTTATCATGAGATACTCTACCTCAGGCGACCTCGAGACTTACTTTGATATCGTGCACCAGCTGTTGTTTACAAATATACATAGCCCGGCACCCCTTGTCTTACCAGAGGCTACTGTTCTGTCCTGCCGATACAGTGTATAGCCCGCCAGCTGTATTTTATTCATGTGGTTGTTCAGCCACGACTCGGTGAAACATAAGATATTAGTTTAACATCTTTTGGCACATGAACCGCTAGCGGGACACCTACGACAACATCCGGTGAAATTGCAGAGCGCGAAATTCAAAATACAAAAATCGTAATATTAAACATGAATGAAAATACAATTGTCATACATCATTTAAAAGCTTATCTTCTTGTTAATCCAACCGCGTTGTCACATTTCAAAATGCTTTACGGCGAAAGCATACCGTGCGATTATCTGAGGACAGCGCCCCACACCAAAATACTTTTTCCACCAGCACAGGCGTCACAAAATCACAAATAGCGAATAAATAAATCACTTACCTTTGAAGAACTTCCTGTGTTTGCATTCCCAAGGGTCCCATCTACACAATGAATGGTCGTTTTGTTTGATAAAGTCCTTCTTTATATCCCAAAAATGTCTGTTTAGTTGTCGCGCTTGATTCAGTAATCCACTCGTTCAACATGCATACAAACGAATCCAAACAATTACCGAAACGATGTTTCTAATTAATCCTCAGGTATTCTAATATCTAAATAAATGATCATATTTAAGACGGAGAATAGTATGTTCAACAACATGCACCAACAAGACTACATATCTAATGAGAGACACCTTGGAGTTTTTCCAATTACTTGCTTATTTTAAAAAGAAAACAAGCCCGAAACCCTTTCTAAAGACTGTTGACATCTAGTGAAAGCCATAGGAACTGCAATCTGGGTCCTATCTATTTGTATATCCCATAGGCAAGCATTGAAATGACCTGTGACCTAAAAAAAAAAAAAGAGAAATTCTGGATGGGTTTTCGCCTGCCATATCAGTTCTGTTATACTCACATACATTATTTTAACAGTTTTAGAAACGTCATAGTTTTTTCTATCCAATGCTACCAAGTATGTGCATATCCTAGCTTTTGGGCCTGAGTAACAGGCAGTTTACTTTGGGCACGTCAGTCATCCGACATTCCGGGCAATAACCAGTATGCTAATGAAGTTAATGGCCTGTTGGTAGGATATACGTGCTTGTAGTTCGTCTATTTTATTATCCAATGATTGTACGTTGGCTAATAGGACCGATGGTAAAGGCAAATTACCCACTCGCCGCTGGATCCGTACAAGGCATCCCGACCTTCGTCCTCTGTCTCTATCTCTTTCTCCGGCGAATGACGGGGATGAGGGCCTTGTCTGGAGTAAATCCCTCTCGTCCGACTCGTTAAAGAAAAAACATTTCTTTCAATACGAGGTGAGTAATCGCTGTCCTGATTTCTAGAAGCTCTTTTCGGTCATAAGAGACGGTGGCAGAAACATTATGTACAAAATAAGTTACAAATAACGCAAGAAAACACACAATAGCACAATTCGTTAGGAGACCGTAAAACAGCAGCCATTCTCTCTGGCGCCATCATAGGCTATGATTACTAAGACATGAAGGTCAGTCAATACGGAAAATGTCAAGTTTCTTCAAGTGCAGTTGCAAAAACCATCAAGCGCTATGATGGAACTGGCTCTCATGAGGACCGCCACAGGAAAGTAAGACCCAGAGTTACCTCTGCTGCAGAGGATAAGTTCATTAGAGTTACCAGCCTCAGAAATTGCAGCCCAAATAAATGCTTCAGAGTTCAAGTAACAGACATCTCAACATCAACTGTTCAGAGGAGACTGTGTGAATCAAGCCTTCATGGTTGAATTGCTGCAATGAAACCACTACTAAAGGACACCAATAAGAAGAAGAGACTTGCTTGGGCCAAGAAATACGAGCAATGGACATTAGACCGGTGAACATTTGTCCTTTGGTCTGGAGTCCAAATTGGAGATTTTTGGTTCCAACCGCTGTGAGACACAGTGTGGGTGAACGGATGATCTCCACATGTGTATTTCCCACCGTGAAGCATGGAGGAGGAGGTGTTGTGGTGGTGCTTTGCTGGTGACACTGTCTGATTTATTTAGAATTCAAGGCGCACTTAACCAGCATGGCTACTGCAGCGATACGCCATCCCATCTGGTTTGCGCTTAGTGGGACTATCATTTGTTTTTCAACAGGACAATGACCCAACACACCTCCAGTCTGTGTAAGGGCTATTTGACTAAGAAGGAGAGTGATGGAGTGCTCCATCAGATGACCTGGCCTCCACAATCCCCCGACCTCAACCAAATTGAGATGGTTTGGGATGAGTCGGACCGCAGAGTGAAGGAAAAGCAGCCAACAAGTGCTCAGCATATATGGGAACTCTTTCAAAACTGTTGGAAAAGCATTCCAGGTGATGCTGGTTGAAAGAATGCCAAGAGTGTGCAAAGCTGTCATCAAGGCAAAGGGTGTCTATTTGGAGAATTTGAAATATAAAATATATTTTGATTTGTTTAACACTTTTTTGGTTACTACATGATTCCATATGTGTTATTTCATAGTTTGATGTCTTCACTATTATTCTACAATGTTGAAAATAGTAAAATTAAGAAAAACCCTTGAATGAGAAGGTGTTCTAAAACTTTTGACCGGTAGTGTACATTTTAAAGGTTCAATTTAAAATCAAACGAATTGTGTGATGGGCACTTTTTCAAATGGAAAAGTGTGTATCTAAAATTAAGAGAACAGATGCTCAAKAAAGTGCTTGGTCCATATGTGTTCAGAGAAGAGAGAGAACGACATCAGTTCAATTAGTGAAATCATTTTAATAGTTAAAAAAAACAAAAAAACTTTGTGAATTGCAGTATGTCATTTATAAAAGAAAATACGTGTTTAACAACTGACCCATATATTTCTTCTTTAAGGCTTCAAGCTTCCTTTTAAGAGGCATTTTCTCAGATTGAAGAATGACGCAGGTGTTAATCATGGGCTTTGCTACACAGAAAGCAGCATTTGACCACTCCATTGTCAACACTTTGATTAAATCAGTAGACCTAGATCCATGTCTTTGAAAATATCATATCAGTATCATTAGCTTTTAAAACAATTCAGTCTRTTTTCTTTTATCAAGTTTTGGACCAGAGTGAGTCTGTCTCTCCACTAGCCTACCTATTGTTCCTGCAGTGAAGAGGATTCACCATCTTCATCGAATGTTTTCATAATTTATCTGCAGATAATCGCCAAAAAGCCTACAAGTATGCAAATTAGGGAAGCAAATGAAAGGCTTTCTTACAGGTGCGATTCGGTAGGCTGCTGACGAGTCACTCACTTTTAACGCCACTGTCTGGCAAGTCCTGATAGACTTCATATCGAAAATACAAATGAGATCTTTAGTTTACTTGTCCCGATGTGATACCATGGACATATAACTACGTTGTATGATTTATGAATGGCAAGGATATGACATTGACTTTATTCAGTCAGTTTGACACCATTTATAAACTAGTCAAGCTTGCTGATCTTCTGTAAATAAGAATTTGTTCTTAACTGACTTGCCTAGTTAAAGRTTAAATAAAGAAAAAATTACTGTTCATCAATCAAATCAAATGAAGACTTAGCTCTCTCAAACTCATCTCCCATATGTATTTTTATTTTCTTTTAATTTCACCTTTATTTAACTAGGCAAGTCAGTTAAGAACATCTTATTTACAATGACTGCCAAACCTGGACGACGCTGGGCCAAATTGTGCGCTGCCCTATGGGACTCCCAATCACAGCCGGATGTGAAACAGCCTGGATTTGAACCAGGGACTGCAGCGACGYYTCTTGCACTGAGATGCAGTGCCTTAGGGCTCCCGAATGGTGCAGCGGTCTATGTAGGGTTTTCAGCCATTACATTCGCCCACATTTGGTTCTGTGTAAACTACAATTGACACTGTTTTTAACGTCAATTATCATCGCTCTCTAAACGGTTTTGGAAACATATACTGATATGCCCTTTGTCTTTCATGTCAGTGAAAAATAATCTTTCAAATAAAATATACAATTATTGTAGCAGTTTTGCACAGATCCTGTGTGCCTCCAGCTGACCAACTGCTCTTCCTCCTCAGCTCACACACAGGTGTTCGGAGCACGCTAGATAGCTAATTGGCGCAGGTGATGGCCTATGTCTACTGTCTGTCTTCTGTAAACGAGCGTTGTAACATGGAGATATGGCCATGTGTGAGCACTAACCCTATAAAAGGTGTATCAATGTACCTTTTTGGATTWTGAAAATTATAGCTTGCTGATTTGAATACGTTCCTTATTTTTCCAAAACATTACCGCAAGTGATGCATGTACATTTTTTGTTCAATCGTCGGGGCTCTTAACAAAACTTCCCCTGTCAGAAGATACTATCGTCAGTATGCACCAAAGTAGTTAGGGGGCTATGCCCCGGCACTTCCAATGTGCCAGAAAACAATAGGCTAAGTGGATTTTGACTCGTCGTTTCCACAATATATGGGACGTGCAAATTGACTCGCATGGATTATGGAGGAGCATCATGTTTTCCTCCCTCCGTGTGAAGATATTTGACTGCAACCAAAGCGTTCACAACACATACACCCAGGTACCGGGAGGTGGGACAGACGGCAAACTGTCAAACCAGCAGTGTTTCCCGGTCATTGCTCACTTTGACTGACAGGCACCTGTCCTATAAATAGATCACTTGAAGATGAATATCGTTCATTCTAGTTGGAGGGCTCGGCAGACTTTTTTTTTCTGGCCTGAGAATTGAAAAGTAGCTTAGTTAATATTAAGTGGAAAAGGTACCCGACTGAAAATGAGTGTGTAACCGGCTGTATAGCCGACAGCCGGCGCTAGTGGAAAACTCTGGTCTGTGTGTAGAAGGGCGGACGAGTGGGCGAGTGCCTTGCCTTGCGTGATGAGATGCAGTGTCCTCCTGTGTGCTTGCCTGGGGTGTATCTGTCACCAGCTTCTCTTTGACCTAAATGTTTTGACTTGTTATAGTGCCGTTGCCTCAAGTAGCCTCTTCTGGAAGCATGTTAGCAAATGTCTGCTTCTATCTAGGCTACCTTCAGTTTTTCAGGGGTTATTTTGGGTTGTGTGTGTTATTCCTCAATTGATCTCATCTCTCGTACGTTACAGTGCAGTCTATAGACGGGTTAGCTGACAACGTCACCAAAATGATGCGCACTATTGAAATGGGGCAGAAGTCCGTGAGTTGCGATTCTGAGCGGTCAGATAGCTAGCAACCAGCAAGTGCTCATTGTGCAAATGTATTTATGTTTTCAATAAACATCGGAGACTTAATGTAGTTCATGTTGACAGTCAAAGCCCACCCCGTCTGTTTTACCTCATAGTTGCGCACGTGGGGGTTTTGTTACTAAACAACCAACCYGTCTATGGACAAGCTGGTAATGCATTTGGCTTGTTCTTGTTATTTATTAGTATGTCTCTCCTCCTCCTCCCCCCCAGCTGCTGGCCTGTATTATTTGGCAGAACTAATAGAAGAATACACAGTTGCCACTAGTCGAATAATAAAGTACATGATACTGGTGAGTAGTGTCTCTTGACTGATATCAAATCGATCACAATGCAAATGTTTTCCTCAAGTAGCACTTGTATTTAGAATGTCATGGAAATGGACCTCTCTGACCACCCAATCTCTCTCCCTCCATTCCCTCATTTAATAGGGGCTAGGAGTTTTTCCTGGTCACCACTTTACCCGACCAGGAGAAACTCCAAACCCTAGTTATAGCCTATAAGGTCCTGGGTTTTTCAAGATCATGTGATCAGGGAAAACCCCTGGCCCTTATGTCCTGTAACCTTGACTCCCAGTCCAGATGTTTTGAAGTGCTAGCAGCTAACCGTTGCTCTGTGCATGCATCCTCTCTAGTTCTCCACAGGCGTGCTGTCGGGGCTGTACCTGTTTGAAGGCTTCCCATGGCTGATGATGGGCTGTGGTCTTTTCACCAACCTGGTGTACTTTGGCCTCCTGCAGACCTTCCCTTACATACTGCTGAGCTCACCTAACTTCATCCTCTCCTGTGGTGAGCATCAGAGACAGGCAGCTGCAGAGGCAGAAACCAGTGTGTTGTGGGGATAGCTTCTCTATGTATAGACGTCTATGTACAATATGCTGGGACAGTAGTGTTTACCTGATCACGCAATCTGATACATGTTCAGGAGTTTTAACATCTGTCTCTCTCTGCCTGTCTCTCTCTCTCTCTCTCTCTCTCTCTTCTGCCTGTCTCTCTCTCCTCTGTCTCTCTCTCTCTCTGCCTTCTCTCTGCCTGTCTTCTGCTTGTCTGTCTCTCTTCTCTCTCTGTCTCTCTCTCTCTCTGCCCTCTCTCTCTCTCTCTCTGCCTCTCTCTCTCACTCTCTCTCTCTTCGCTGCCTGTCTCTCTCTCACTCTGCCTGTCTCTCTCTCGCTCACAGTAAATTGGTTGGTGTGACCACTACATGGCCTTCCAGTACTTTGCAGCAGAGTATTACCCCTTCTCAGAGGTAAGCTTAGGTCACACGCTAAGGTAAGCCTAATCTGTGTTGATCACTCCTGAGCTCCAATGAGCAAAGAATTGCAGGGTACATATTCATTTATTCACTTAGCACATGACACAATGGAAGGGAGATGGCTCATACCTCACCAAGGGAAAGATGGTTGCTATGAAATAGAAAGCTCTGATTAGTTGGTCGGCCAGTCAATCAAGAAACCAAATTATTTTACAAACAGTCAATATAACACTACTAGGACCTGAAGTTAGGAGCTGATCATGACAAACTCTCAGCCCTAGTTGTTAGCTCTAAGGCCCAGAATTTTACCTGGTTAGGAAGAAATCCTGGTCTTGCCTTGTACCCATGTGTCTCCTCCGTCCTCACCCGCCATGTCACTTCACCCTCCATGTCTCCTCACCCTCCATGTCTCCTCACCCGCCATGTCTCTTCACCCTCCATGTCTCTTCACCCTCCATGTCTCTTCACCCTCCATGTCTCTTCACCCTCCATGTCTCCTCACCCTCCATGTCTCCTCACCCTCCGTCTCCTCACCCTCCATGTCTCCTCTCCTCACCTCTACCTCTTCTTCTATCCCTGAAGGTCCTTGCGTACTTCACCATCTGTCTGTGGATTATCCCCTTCTCGTTCTTCGTGTCACTCTCTGCTGGGGAGAACGTGCTTCCATCCACCATGCAGCAAGGAGGTGAGCTCTATGATACTGTTCACCTTGTGGGTGGACGAACCAGGTCGTCTTAATACTGTTCACCTTATGGTTGGACCAACCAGGTTGTCGTAATCAATCAAATATATTTATAAAGCCCTTTTTACATCAGCCGATGTCACAAAGTGCTATACAGAAACCAGCCCAAAACCCCAAACAGCAAGCAATGCACCTGTAGAAGCACGGTGGCTAGGAAAAACTCCCTAGAAAAGCAGGAACCTAGGAAGAAACCTAGAGAGGAACCAGGCTCTGAGGGGTGACCAGTCCTCTTCTGGCTGTGCCGGGATGAGATTATAACAGTACATGGCCAAAATGTTCAAACGTTCATAGATGACCAGCAGGGTCAGATAATAATAATCACAGTGGTTGTAGAGGGTGCAACAGGTCAGCGCCTCAGGAGTAAATGTCAGTTGGCTTTTCATAGCCAATCATTCAGAGTTCGAGACAGCTGGTGGGGTGGAGAGAGAGTCGAAAACAGCAGGTCCGAGACAAGGTAGCATGTCCGGTGAACAGGTCAGGGTTCCATAGCCGCAGGCAGAACAGTTGAAACTGGAGCAGCAGCAAGACCAATTGGACTGGGGACAGCAAGGAGTCATCAGGCCAGGTAGTCCCGAGGCATGGTCCTAGGGCTCAGGTCCTCCGAGAGGAGAGAGAATTAGTGGGAGCATACTTAAATTCTCACAGGTCACCGGATAAGACAGGAGAAGTACTCCAGATAACAGACTGACCCTAGCCCCCCGACACAAACTATTGGAGTATAATTACTGGAGGCTGAGACAGGAGGGATCGGGAGACACTGTGGCCCCGTCCGATGATACCCCCGGACAGGGCCAACCAAGCAGGATATAACCCCACGCACTTTGCCAAAGCACAGCCCCCACACCACTAGAGAGATAAATATTCAACCACCAACTTACTACCCAGAGACAAGGCCGAGTATAGCACACAAAGATTTCCCCCACGGCATAAACCCGAGGGGGGCACCAACCCGGACAGGAAGATAACTTCAGAGACTCAAGTGACGCACCCCTCCTAGGGACTGCATGGAAGAGCACCAGTAAGCCAGTGATTCAGCCCCCGTAATAGGGTTAGAGGTAGAGAATTCCAGTGGAGAAAGGGGAACCGGCCAGACAGAGACAGCAAGGTTGGTTCGTAGCTCTAGTGCTTTTCCTTTCACCTTCACACCCCTGGGCCAGACTACACTCATAGGACCTACTGAAGAGATGAGTCTTCAATAAAGACTTAAAGGTCGAGACCGAGTCTGCGTCTCTGACATGGATAGGCAGACCATTCCATAAAAATGGAGCTCTATAGGAGAAAACCCTGCCTCCAGCTGTTTTCTTAGAAATTCTAGGGACAATTAGGAGGCCTGCGTCTTGTGACCATAGCGTATGTGTAGGTAAGTACGGCAGGACCAAATCAGAAAGATGGCTAGGAGCAAGCCCATGTAATGCTTGGTAGGTTAGCAGTAAAACCTTGAAATCATCCTTAGCCTTAACAGGAAGCCAGTTGTAGTGAGGCTAGCACTGGAGTAATATGATCACATTCTTTGGTTTTAGTCAAGATTCTAGGAGCCGTGTTTAGCACTAACTGAAGTTTATTTAGTGCTTTATCCGGGTAGCTGGAAGGTAGAGCATTGCAGTAGTCTAATCTAGAAGTGACAAAAGCATGGGTGAATGTTTCTGCATTTTTGGACAGAAAGTTTTAAGATTTTTTGCAATGTTTCAAGCTGTCCTTGAAATAGTCTTGATATGTTCGTCAAAAGAGAGATCAGGGTCCAGAGTAACGCCGAGGTCCTTTACAGTTTTATTTGAGATGACTGTACAACCATCAATATTAATTGTCAGATCCAACAGAAGATCCCTTTGTTTCTTGGGACCTAAAACTAGCATCTCTGTTTTGTCCGAGTTTAAAATATAAAATGTGCGCCATCCACTTCCTTATGTCTGAAACACAGGCAATTTTGGGGCTTCACCATGTTTCATTGAAATGTACAGCTGTGTATCGTCCGCATAGCAGTGAAAGTTAACATTATGGTTCCGAATGACATTACCAAGAGGTAAAATATATATATAGTGAAAACAATAGTGGTCCTAAAACGGAACCTTGAGGAACACCGAAATGTAGTTGATTTGTCAGAGGACAAACCATCCAGAGACACTGATATCTTTCCGACAGATAAGATCTAAACCAGGCCAGAATTTGGGTTTCCTATCTCTCCAAGAGAATGTGGTGATTGATGGTATCAAAAGCAGCACTAAGGTCTAGGAGCACGAGGACAGATGCAGAGCCTTGGTCATTAAAATGATGCAGAGCCTTGACGCCATTAAAAGGTCATTTACCACTTTCGAGTGCAGTCTCAATGCTATGATGGGGTCTAATACCAGACTGAAACGATTCATTTACATTGTTTGTCTTCAGGAAGGCAGTGAGTTGCTGCGCAACAGCTTTTTCTAAAATCTTTAAGAGGAATGGGAGATTTGATATAGGCTGATTTGTTATATATATATATATTTTTTAAATTATTATTATTATTTATTTTTATTATTATTATTATTTTTAAATATATTTTCTGGGTCAAGGTTTTGCTTTTTCATTAGAGGCTTTATTACTGCCACTTTTAGTGAGTTTGGTACACATCCGCTGGATAGGGAGCCATTTATGTTCAGCATAGGAGGGCCAAGCACAGGAAGCAGCTCTTTCAGTAGTTTAGTTGGAATAGGGTCCAGTATGCAGCTTGAAGGTTTAGAGGCCATGACTATTTTCATGAATGTGTCAAGAGATATAGGATTAAAAAACTTGAGTGTCTCCCTTGATCCTAGGTCCTGGCAGTGTTGTGCAGATTCAGGACAGCTGAGCTTTGGAGGAATACGCAGATTTAAAGAGAAGTCTGTAATTTGCTGTCTAATGATCATGATCTTTTCGTCAAAGAAGTTCATGAATTTATCACTGCTGAAGTGAAAGCCATCCTCTCAGGGAATGCTGCTTTTTACTTAGCTTTGCGACAGTATCAAAAATACATTTTGTATTGTTCTTATTCTCAATTAAGTTGGAAAAATAGGATGATCGAGCAGCGGTGAGGGCTCTTCGAGACTGTATTGTACTGTCTTTCCAAGCTAATCGGAAGTCTTCCAGTTTGGTGTAGCGCCATTTCCATTCCAATTTTCTCGAAGCTTGCTTCAGGGCTCGGGTATTTTCTGTATACCAGGGAGCTAGTTTCTTATGACAAATGTTTTTTGTTTTTAGGGGTGCGACTGCATCTAGGGTATTACGTAAGGTTAAATTAAGTTCCTCAGTTAGGTGGTTAACCAATTGTTGTACTCTGACGTCCTTGGGTAGATGGAGGGAGTCTGGAAGGGCATCTAGGAATCTTTTGGTTGTACGAGAATTTATAGCACGGCTTTTGATGATCCTTGGTTGGGGTCTGAGCAGATTATTTGTTGCGATTGCAAACATAATAAAATGGTGGTCCGATACTCCAGGAYTATGAGGAAAAACATTAAGATCCACAAYATTTATTCCAYGGGACAAAACTAGGTCCAGAGTATGACACGGCAGTGAGTAGGTCCAGAGACATGTTGGACAAAACATGTCGATGATGGCTCCGAAAGCCTTTTGGAGTGGGTCTGGACTTTTCCATGTGAATATTAAAGTCACCAAAAATGTGAATATTATCTGCCATGACTACAAGGTCTGATAGGAATTCAGGGAACTCGGTGAGGAACGCTGTATACGGCCCAGTAGGCCTATAAACAGTAGCTATAAAAAGTGATTGAGTAGGCTGCATAGATTTCATGACTTGAAGCTCAAAAGACAAACGCAGTCATATTTTTTTTGTAAATTGGAATTTGCTGTCGTAAATGTTAGCAACACCTCCGCCTTTGTGTGATGCGAAGGGGATATGGTCACTACTGTAATCAGGAGGAGAGGCCTCATTTAACACACTTGTATTATCATCTACATTTATGATGAGTATTTCTGTTGAATAGATGTGGCTATGCACTATCACTGGATGTTTTTGGAACTAGTGAACGTAACACGCCAATGTAAACTCAGATTTTTTTAGATGAACTTTATCAAACAAAACATACATGTATTGTGTAACATGAAGTCCTATGAGTGTCATCTGATGAAGATCATCAAAGGTTAGTGATTCATTTTATCTCTATTTGTGCTTTTTGTGACTGCTATCTTTGGCTGGAAAAATGCCTGTGCTTATTCTGTGGCTTGGTGGTGACCTAACATAATCGTTTGTGGTGCTTTCGCTGAGAAGCATATTTGAAATCGGACACTTTGGTGGGATTAACAACAAGATTACCTTTAAAATGRTATAAGACACATGTATGTCTGAGGAATGTTAATTATAAGATTTCTGTTGTTTTGAATTTGGCGGCCTGCACTTTCACTGGCTGTTGTCATATCATCCCGTTACCGGGATTGCAGCCATAAGAAGTTTTAATACTGTTCACCTTATGGTTGGACCAACAAGGTCGTCTTAAATTTTTGTACTAGCCCAGTACCAATGTAGCCTGGTTGCCATCCTTGTTCAACTCTTACATTCCGCTCCTGCCATTTGCCAAAGAGACTGGCCTTTCGGCAATCTTCAAAGATGAACATTCTTTAATTAATGATCTTGAGCAGGATTTGATCCTGATTCGATAACACTCACAGCTATCATCCATTCACAATGTTTTTGCAAATTAGACTGATAGGAAAATATTAACTTTATTCATACATTTGATTGGAAACATTCTAACGTTGGGCATTCTGATGTTATATATTTCATTATAACTTTGGGTTTAGGGAGAACAGAGGATTCCCGTTTCTTGCATTTTTACCACCAGCCAATGTGATCGCAAAGATTTGTATTTTTTTCTTGTTCAAAATAAATTACCAAGCTATATTGCTACTTCTGGGACACGCATTGGGCTAGGCTACTGGTTCAACAGCTATAAGAGGAATACAGAGAGGATGGAAGAGGGAGAGGCCAGTAGAGATGCCAACGGAGATGTGTGAATTGCGCTAGAAGGGAACAGTGAAGACGGGAGTGTAAATTAGAAGTTAATTCCTAGGCTGGGCTAATTAATCCACCATTTGTATGCTAGCATAWACATTAGGCCTAGCCTACTAGGGTGAATTTAGGTCACCACCTGTACCATGCAAGCCAGAGCACATTTTTTTGCRTCTGACACATTTTGTGCCAATGAATTGAAGTTAGACATTGTTGAATAAAATGTGCAATTAAGTCTACACTAACTTTTTCCACTAGTGGCACTGGTGCTACAAACTTTTTAATTTGGTTTCACTAGCTCATTTTTATTTTATTTAACCTTTTTAACTAGGCAAGTCAGTTGAGAACAAATTCCTATTTACAATGACGGCCTATGCTGGTCAAACCCTAACCCGGACGACGCTGGGCCAATTGTGCGCTGCCCTATGGGACTCCCCATCACGGCCGGTTGGGATACAGCCTGGAATCGAACCAGGGTCTGTAGTGATGACTCTAGCACTGAGATGCAGTGCCTTAGACCGTTGCATGATTTACATTTTAAATAATTAATTAAGACCAGGCCTGTCTAATAATGTGCCTGCAGTCCACATAAAACCAGGCTAATAATTACTAGCCATCTCTTAAATTAGCATGCCCTTCTGTTTATAAATTGATTTGGACTTTTAAAATAAAGTGCAAAATTACCTTTCCATCTACCCGAAGACAGTTATTTTGTATTTTATTAGGATTGCCATTAGCTGTTGCAAAAGCAGCAGCTACTCTTCCTGGGGTCCACACAAAACATGAAACAATACAGAAAATGAATAGACAAGAACAGTAGCATGTGATTTTCATTAGCRTCGCTAATGGKTACACAAAGTGGTAGACATATAGGGCTTACTCGCACCGCACACAGCAGGGCTCGACATTCAAATATATTTGCCAGTGCCAACTGAAAGCTACAGGCCGGAATAAATAAAAAAAATACTGTCAAGGTCCAGATCTGACAGGAAAGCGAATGATCCGTGCATAATTTCAGTAACAGGTGATTTTCTTTCATTTGCGAGCTGAGCAACTAGCCTGTACAGGGTTGATACAGACATTGGCAAGTCAAAATAAAGGACTTTTTCAAGCACTTAGTTGTAATTTTCAAGGATCTACATTTTTATATTTAATTGTTGTAACAGCCTATAGGTAAAAATATATAATAACCTCAAAATGTATGCAACAAATATGCATTACCACTTTAAAAATGAATATCTTTTTAATAGGCCTACCCAATGGAATTATACATTGACATTTATGGACCAACATTTCTAAAAACATGTTTTAATTTTTGTAATTATGAGGTATTGTGTGTAGCTCTGTGAAGGGGGGGGGGAATCAATGGAATCCATTCTGAATTCAGGCTGTAACACAAGAAAATGTGGAATAAGTCAAGCGGTATGAATACTTTCTGAAGGCACTGTATGTGTGCAGCGCGCGTGTGATAAATAATCGACATAACAAACAAACGGCTCCGGGAATCAATCCGTTTTTTWAAATCAATTGTATAGCCTAGATTAAAAATAGCATTATTACAATAATTTTTCACTGGCACAAGCGCGCCACTGACGGGGATGATCGACTGGCCCGGAGGGTTTCCAAAACCGGGCAGCCCTGTATGTCGAGCCCTGACACACAGAAGGGCATTCCCGTGCCGTTGTTGCCTCTTTATAAAGTTGGCTTATTTTTGGTCAATTGCACATTACTGTTTGAATAAATTATGATAATAAAACAAATTAAGCTAATTGTCTAACCCCAAAATAACGTGACCAGGTAAGAAAAGTTCACTGGCACCCTTTTGATCAATTAAAAGAAATGTGTGTTGCACTACCAAGTCAAACAGTCACAAATTTGGTCGTAGTATCGAACCCTTTTATAGTGCCGAAGCCTATTTAATGAAACACTGGCTGTTGGTGTAGGCAACGGATAGCAAAGCAGGGAATCCCCAGTTCCCCACTGATCTCCTTTTTGAAAATGGCAAGTTMATTTTCTCATCCATAAACGCATATCAAGTGCAAGTACGCTGGAGGGCCTTTTCAGGAGGGAAGTCTACTGTGGATAGCTAAAATAATGATTATGATCACGTTCTCTCAATTGTTATATTTGGCCTATGGGGACACCTATACATTTGGCAGCCACGCACGAGTGACCAGTGTAGCCTTTTATCGTCTACAGTCGTGGCCAAAAGTTTTTTAGAATGACACAAATATACATTTTCATAAAGTCTGCTGCCTCAGTTTGTATGATGGCAATTTGCATATACTCCAGAATGTTATGAAGAGTGATCAGATGAATTGCAATTAATTACAAAGTCCCTCTTTGCCATGCAAATGAACTGAATCCCCCAAAAATATTTCCACTGCATTTCATTTCAGCCTTGCCACAAAAGGACCAGCTGACATGTCAGTGATTCTCTCGTTAACACAGATGTGAGTGTTGACGAGAACARGGCTGGAGATCACTCTGTCATGCTGATTGAGTTCGAATAACAGACTGGAAGCTTCAAAAGGAGGGTGGTGCTTGGAATCATTGTTCTTCCTCTGTCAATCATGGTTACCTGCAAGGAAACACGTGCTGTCATCATTGCTTTGCACAAAAAGGGCTTCACAGGCAAGGATATTGCTGCCAGTAAGATTGCACCTAAATCGACCATTTATCGGATCATCAAGAACTTCAAGGAGAGTGGTTCAATTGTTGTGAAGAAGGCTTCAGGGCGCCCAAGAAAGTCCAGCAAGGACCAGGACCATCCCCTAAAGTTGATTCAGCTGCGGGATCGGGGCACCACCAGTACAGAGCTTGCTCAGGAATGGCAGCAGGCAGGTGTGAGTGCATCTGCACGCACAGTAAGGCGAAGAYTGTTGGAGGATGGCCTGGTGTCAAGAAGAGCAGCAAAGAAGCCACTTCTCTCCAGGAAAAACATCAGGGACAGACTGATTTTCTGCAAAAGGTACATGGATTGGACTGCTGAGGACTGGGGTAAAGTCATTTTCTCTGATGAATCCCCTTTCCAATTGTTTGGGGCATTTGGCAATAAGCTTGTCCGGAGAAGACAAGATGAGCACTACCATGAGTCCTGTGTCATGCCAACAGTAAAGCATCCTGAGACCATTCATGTGTGGGGTTGCTTCTCAGCCAAGGGAGTGGGCTCACTCACAATTTTGCCTAAGAACACAGCCATCAACACAGCCATTGATTGATGGGTCCATTTAGGGTGTGTGTGCGAGTTCGCTAATTCTTTCTAAGCCTATGTCCATTCAGAAGGTTTCCTAAAATAGCCTGTCTGGACTCCATCTCTTAAGAGAGAAGGGACTAATAATAGAAGAGAAATGAGCATCATAAAACTAAAAGTCAGCAAGTCATGATGACCAGCATACAGTGTATTCAACCCCCTTGACTTTTTTCACATCTTGTTACGTTACAGCCTTATTCTAAAATTGATTAAATGTTTTTCTCCCCCTCATCAATCTACACACAATGCCACATAATGACAAAGCAAAAACAGGTATTTAGAAATGTTTGTTAAAAAAAATTGGAAAATGACATTTACATAAGTATTCAGACTCTTTACTCAGTACTTTGTTGAAGCACCTTTGGTAGCGATTACAGTCTCGAGTCTTCTTGGCACAGCATGGCAGACATGTATTTGGGGAGTTTCTCCCATTCCTCTTGGCATATCCTCTCAAGCTCTGTCAGGTTGGATGGGGAGCGTTGCTGCACAGCTATTTTCAGATCACTCCAGAGATGTTCGATCGGGTTCAAGTCAAATCAAAATCAAATCAAATGTTATTTGTCACATACACATGGTTAGCAGATGTTAATGCAAGTGTAGCAAAATGCTTCCGACAGTGCGGTAATATCTAACAAGTAATCTAACATTCACAACAACTACCTTATATACACAAATGTAAGGGATGGAATAAGAATATGTCCATATAAATATATGGATGAGCGATGGCCGTGTGGCGTAGGCAAGATGCAAAAGATGGTATGAAATACAGTATATACATATGAGATGAGTAATGTAGGATATGTATACATTATTAAAGTGCCATTATTTAATGACTTAAATGTAAATGTAAAGTGACTAGTGATACCTTTTATTAAATCAATTTATTAAAGTGGCCAGTGATTTGCGTCATAATGTTGGCAGCAGCCTCTATGTTAGTGATGGCTATTTAACAGTCTGATTGCCTTGAGATGGAAGCTGTTTTTCAGTCTCTCGGTCCCAGCTTTGTTTCACCTGTTCTGACCTCGCCTTCTAGATGATAGCGGGGTGAACAGGCAGTGGCTCGGGTGGCTGTTGTCCTTGATGATCTTTTTGGCCTTCCTGTGACATCGGGTGCTGTAGGTGTCCTGGAGGGCAAGTTGTTTGCCCCCGGTGATGCGTTGTGCAGACTGCACTACCCTCTGGAGAGCCTTGCGGTTGAGGGCGGTGCAGTTGCCGTACCAGGCGGTGATACAGCCCGACAGGATGCTCTCGATTGTGCATCTGTAAAAGTTTGTCAGGGTTTTGGGTGACAAGCCAAATTTCTTCAGCCTCCTGAGGTTGAAGAGGCGCTGTTGCGCCTTCTTCACCACGCTGTCTGTGTGGGTGGACCATTTCAGTTTGTCCTTGATGTGTACACCGAGGAACTTAAACCTTTCCACCTTCTCCACTATTGTCCCGTCGATGTGGATAGGGGGGTGCTCCCTCTGCTGTTTCTTGAAGTCCACAATCATCTTCTTTGTTTTGTTGATTGAGTTGAGTTTATTTTATTTTTACAGGGACAGTGCACATTAATCAACGTTTCAGTAAAAGTGCCGGTTTTAGCCAGCCGGCTCATTTTCAACCGCAGTCCCTGGGCAGGTTATTAAAAACAATTACAATATAGACAATCATTGAGCAGTAAGCACATGCAGAGCAACATAGGACAAGCAAGACGTAGCATACAGAAATAGCAACATAGGACAAGCAAGACGTAGCATACAGACAGAGCAACATAGAACAAGCAAGACGTAGCATACAGACAGAGCAACATAGGACAAGCAAGACGTAGCATACAGACAGAGCAACATAGGACAAGCAAGACGTAGCATACAGACAGAGCAACATAGGACAAGCAAGACGTAGCATACAGACAGAGCAACATAGAACAAAAAGCAGCAAGACAAAATTCATAAAAGCAACTAAGTGTTTCCACACCTCACAAGCTACAGACAACATGGAAAGCGGCAATACACAGCTAGGGATTATGTTCACAAATCTGATTGACCTTTAGCCATGTCTTCATGCATTTTGTGAAAGTGTGATATGTGGTGCAGCTATGTGTGTCTGATGGCAGTGTATTCCAGACATGGGAAGCTCTCACAGAAAAAGCGGATTTACTAAAGGTGCTTTTCCTTAAGGGAACTATACAGTCACCTGTCATTGCAGACCTTGTGGATCTGCTGCCATATGTTTGGGTTTTCTGTTTAACAAAAATACTGAGTGGAGGGGGAGCCAGGCCATTTAGGATCTTGAATACAAGACATACGTCGGTGTATTGCACAAGATTTTCCCAACACAGGAGCCCATGCTTTCTGAGGATGTAACGGTGATGATGGCTATTGGGCTTCCTATCAAGCACTTTGAGAGTCTGTTTGTAGACAAGACTGAATAGGTTTTAATGTTGTACAGCAAGTTTGGGCCCAACTAGTCAAGCAGTATGTTAAGTGGGGGAGTATCATAGATTTGAAGTACAGTTTTGCTACCTCTGTAGTCAAGCAATTTCGTATAAATCGGAAATTAGCTAGGTTGAATTTGGTTATTTGAATGACCTTTTTCACATGCTTTTTAAAAGAGAGTTTGGAATCAAGTATGATGCCAAGGTACTTAAAATCAGATACCACCTGGAGCTTCTCCCCTGACACGTAGATATCTGGCTCAGTAGCATCTGTTGCCCTCTTTGTGAAGAACATGCAAACAGTTTTTTTTCACATTGAGATGCAAACACGAGTCACTGAGCCACTTTGTAACCTGGACCATTACAGTAGTGAGTTCTTGTGCAGCTTGTTATTTGCTCTTTGCATGCACATATATCACTGTATCATCTGCATACATTTGAACTTCAGACTGTTAGTGGAATTAAATAATTCCTCTAATGTACTCATTAATTAAATTCAATCTGTCTATTTATAAGAATTTGTAAGATACTTATTAACATAAAATAGACAGGATACAGTCTTATTAAAATTAGATGATAGTATTTATTCTCGGRGCACGCTACCATTTGATCATAAACAACAGGTTTATATACAAGATATGATGTCACAGGTTACAGAATAAGTCTCCTTGTCCTGACAAATAGAAAACAGGTTCAAAAGTTCATTCCAACTTCCCAGCGCACACACATGACACACAATATAATCTATTCTCCTGAAGSCTCACTATAATTTATTACCACTTTAGCAGACAACTCAAGATAATGRAAGACCTAAAAAGTKACCCACAGCCTTATCTAAACATCTCAGGGCTAAGTTGGGTCAGTTCAACCATAGTTTAACGACTCTTTCTGCTTATTTTATAATCCACAACACAAATCTCTTTTCACCAGGCGTGCAGAGTTCAATTAGTTATAGTTTTATCTAAAGCTAGAAATTGTTTTCATTATTTATTAACAAAATTCCTAACAAGACCCAGGACAGACAGAGGGCAGATCATTAATGTACAGGCTGAACAGGAGTTGCCCCAGTATTGACCCTTGGGGCACGCCCACATCATAGYTAAGAGTGGGCRACAGCTCATTGCTCACTCTGACACACTGAGTTCTGCCTTCAAGGTATGTTTTCATCCATCTCAAGGCATCGGGGGAAAAGTTGAACTTGGACAATTTTGTGATGAGAATCTCATGGTTAACAGTATCAAAAGCCTTCCTTAGGTCCAGAAACACAGCCCCAACAACGCCCCCTTTGTCCATCTTGGACTTCACATTTTCCAGAAGAAAGCAGTTGGCCGTTTCTGTGGAGTGTTTCGCTCTGAAGCCAAACTGCATGGAGTGTAATGTGAAGGGGCTGTTGTTGAGGTGGGCAATCAGTTATTCTGCTACACACTTTTCAACAACATTTGACACCACAGGTAGTATACTAATGGGCCTGTAGTTACTCACGTCAGCAGGGTCACCTGGGGGTCGCCTGATTTAAAGATGGCTGTTTTTATGGCCGACTTCCAATAGATGTGTTGGTGACCTTAGTAATGGGGCCAATGAGGGACTCTTTGTAGTTTTTAAGAAAGGTAGAGTCCAGCCCAAACACATATTTGGCTTTATAGTTCTTTAGTGAGCTAATCACCTTGTTCACCTTTGACTCAGAACCTCCCTTATGATGAAGACAGGTTGAGCGTCATTCACTAGCACTGAGCCCAAGAAACCAGTGGAGGGGTTCTGTGTCAGTACCCTGACAGAGTCAATAAAGTAGGAATTGAAGGCTATTGCTATTTCGACTGCATCCTGTGTTAGATTGTTATTCACCATGATTTCTAGTCTTTTTGCAGTGTTACTATGGTCTTTCCCTGTTAACTTTTTTAGATTCTCCCAGATCAATTTAGAATTTCCCTTTGCTTCACCAATTAAGTTAATAAAAAAGTTTGCCTTGGCCTGTCTGATTTCTTTCATCACCTTATTTCTCAACATGGTAAACCCACGTCTGTCATGCTCCAATTTGGATCTTAGGGCTATTTTTAGAGCATAATCTTATTCTTTCATCAATTTCCAGATTTCTCCATTTAGTCAAGGAAGTGTGCTCTTGGCCAGGTTTGGATTTGATTTTCTTTAGGAAACCATTTATTGTAGTTTGGATTGTGGATAGAAAAACCTGACTATCAGCTTCCACATCTGTATAGGACAAGAGATCATTCCAGTTAATTCCCTTAATTGCGTTTTCAAAATAGTTGAATTCGCTCTTAGGTATTCTTAGTTGATCCGGCTTTCTAACAGTAGAGAGGTTAAACCTGCTCTTAGACAGCTTTCTGGCTATAAGTGTCAGATTATGATCAGATAGCCCAGTAACCATATTGAATGATTTAGTCACTCTCTCTGGTTTATTACTGAACACCAAATCAATCAGTGTTTTAGAGCAACAAGTCACCCTGGTTGGCCCTTTAACCCCTCTTGGGCACGTGAGACGGTAGCGTCCCACCACTTCAACAACCTGTGAAACTGCTTGGCGCCAAATTCAAATACAGAAATACTCATTATAAAAATTCAGAAAACAAAACATATTTTACATAGGTTTAAAGATTAACTTCTTGTGAATCCAACCACGGTGTCAGATTTAAAAAATGCTTTACGGCGAAAGCATACATTACGATTATGAGAACATAGCCCACAAGACAAATCATTACAAACAGKAGCCAGCCAGATAGAACAGTTACACAATTTAGAAATAGAGATAAAATTAATCCCTTACCTTTAATGATATTCATATGGTTGCACTCAGCAGACTTTCATTTACTCAATAAATGTTCCTCTTGTTCGATAAAGTCTCTTTTATACCCAAAAACCTCCGCTTTGTTCGCGTTTTCTTCAGTAATCCACAGGCTGAAACGCAGTCAAACCAGGAAGCCAAAAAAATCCAAATTGTATTCGTAAAGTTCATAGAAACATGTCAAACGATGTTTATATTCAAACCTCAGGTTGTTTTTAGCCTAAATAATCGATACTATTTCAACCGGACAATAACGTTGTCAATATAAAATGTAAACAAGAAACGCACTCTCTCTGTCTTGCGCAGGAAAAAGCTCTGTGAAATTTTAGGGTCCACTCATTCAGACTGCTCTTACTTCCTCATTTTTCAGAATACAAGACTGAAACACTTTCTAAAGACTGTTGACATCTAGTGGAAGGCATAGAAACTGCAAGTTGAGTCCTAAGTCAAGGGATACTGTAATGGGATTGAATAGAAAACTACAAACCAAAAGAAAAACTACTTCCTGAATGGATTTTTCTCAGGTTTTCGCCTGCCAAAGCAGTGCTGTTAAACTCACAGACACTATTTTAACAGTTTTGGAAACTTTAGAGTGTTTTCTATCCACATCTACCAGTTATATGCATGTCATATCTTCTGGGCCCAAGRAACATACCGTTTAATTTGGGCATGCATTTCATCCAAAATTCCGAATGCTGCCCCCTACCCTAGAGAAGTTAACTAGCTGTGTAAGGTCAAAGGTATTAGTAATCCGTTTGAGTGTTTTCCTACAAGACTTGTCTGCATAATTAATATTAAAATCTCCCATTAAGATGACCTCTTTCCCAAAATCAAATTCCCTAAGCATGTTATTAAACTGATCAAATAACACTTTTGGTGGAAGGTGGCCTATACATTCCAATAAGGGTAAAAGACATTTGAGTGAGAGGTTGTTTTCCTGACACCACTCTCCGAGTGCCCTCACCTCCTGTCTGTAGACTGTCTCGTCGTTGTTGGTAATCAAGCCCACTAATGTTGTGTCGTCTGCAAACTTGATGATTGAGTTGAAGGCGTGCATGGCCACGCAGTCATGGGTGAACAGGGAGTACAGGAGGGGGCTGAGAACGCACCCCTGTTGGGGCCCCAGTGTTGAGGATCAGCGAAGTGGAGGTGTTGTTTCCCACCTTCACCACCTGGGGGCGGCCCGTCAGGAAGTCCAGGACCCAATTGCACAGGGTGGGTTTGAGACCCAGGGTCTTAAGCTTAATGATGAGCTTGGAGGGTACTATGTTGTTGAATGCTGAGCTGTAGTCAATGAACAGCATTCTTACATAGGTATTCCTCCRATCCAGATGGGATAGGGCAGTGTGCAGCAGAGGTCGACCGATTTTATGATTTTTCAACACCAAAACCGATTATCGGAGGACCAAAAAAAGCCGATACCGTTTAATCGGACGATTTTTAAATGTTTTATATATATATTTGTAATAATGACCATTACAACAATACTGAATGAACAATGAACACTTTTTTATTTTAACTTAATATAATACATCAATAAAATAAATGTTGTCTCAAATAAATAATGAAACATGTTCAATTTGGTTTAAATAATGCAAAAATAAAGTGTTGGAGAAGAAAGTAAAAGTGCAATATGTGCCATGTAAAAAAGCTAACGTTTATGTTCCTTGCTCAGAACATGAGAACATATGAAAGCTGGTGGTTCCTTTTAACATGAGTATTCAGTATGCCTACCACCGCTCAGTCAGACTGCTCTATCAAATCATAGACTTAATTCGAATATAATAACACACAAATGCGAGCCTTAGGTCATTAATATGGTCAAATCCAGAAACTATCATTTCGAATACAAAACGTTTATTCTTTCAGTGAAATACGGAACCGTTCCGTATTTTATCTAAACGGTGGCATCCATAAGTCTAAATATTGCTGTTAYATTGCACAACCTTCAATGTTATGTCATAATTACGTAAAATTCTAGCAAAATAGTTTGCAACGAGCCAGGTGGCCCAAACTGTTGCATATACCCTGACTCTGCGTGCAATGAACGCAAGAGAAGTGACACAATTTTCCTAGTTTAATATTGCCTGCTAACATGAATTTCTTTTAACTAAATATGCAGGTTTAAAAAAAAAAAATACTTTTGTGTATTGATTTTAAGAAAGGCATTGATGTTTATGGTTAGGTACATTCGTGCAACGATTGTGCGTTTTTTCGCAAATGCGCTTTTGTTAAATCATCCATCGTTTGGTGAAGTTGGCTGTCCTTTGTTAGGAAGAAATAGTCTTCACACAGTTCGCAACGAGCCAGGCGGCCCAAACTGCTGCATATACCCTGACTCTGTTGCATAGAGCGCAAGAGAAGTGACACAATTGCCCTAGTTAAAAGAAATTCATGTTAGCAGGCAATATTAACAAAATATGCAGGTTTAAAAAGATATACTTGTGTATTGATTTTAAGAAAGGCATTGATGTTTATGGTTAGGTACACATTGGTGCAATGGCAGTGCTTTTTTGTGTGAATGTGCTTGTTAAATCACCCGTTTGGCAAAGTAGGCTGTGATTCAATGATAAATTAACAGGCATCGCATCGATTATATGCAACACAGGACAAGCTAGATAACTAGTAATATCATCAACCATGTGTAGTTAACTAGTGATTATGTTGAGATTGATTG
The DNA here is from genome assembly GCF_002910315.2 of Salvelinus sp. IW2-2015. NCBI lineage: Eukaryota > Metazoa > Chordata > Actinopteri > Salmoniformes > Salmonidae > Salvelinus > Salvelinus sp. IW2-2015. Next base: position 3,434,569 of record NC_036876.1, on the reverse strand, counting down.
TTTTTTATAAGATACATTTAATGCTAGCTAGCCCCTTACCTTGGCTCCTTGCTGCACTCGCATAACAGGTAGTCAGCCTGCCACGCAGTCTCCTCGTGGAGTGCAATGTAATCGGCCATGATCGGTGTCCAAAAATGCCGATTACGATTGTTATGAAAGCTTGAAATCAGTCCTAATTAATCGGCCATTCCGATTAATCGGTCGACCTCTAGTGTGCAGTGTGATGGTGATTGCATCGTCTGTGGACCTGTTGGGGCGGTATGCAAACTGAAGTGGGTCTAGGGTGGCAGGTAAGGTGGAGGTGATATGATCCTTGACTAGTCTCTCAAAGCACTTCATGATGACAGAAGTGAGTGCTACGGGGCGATAGTCATTTAGTTCAGTTATCTTTGCCTTTGGTATAGGAACAATGGTGGCCATCTTGAAGCATGTGGGGACAGCAGACTGGGATAGGGAGCTCTGGCTGGGCCACTCAAGGACATTGAGACTTGTCCCGAAGCCACTCCTGCGTTGTCTTGGCTGTGTGTTTAGGGTCGTAGTCCTGTTGGAAGGTGAACCTTTGCCCTAGTCTGTGGTCCTGAGCACAAGGATCTCTCTGTACTTTGCTCCGTTCATCTTTGCCTCGATCCTTACTAGACTCCCAGTCCCTGACGCTGAAAAACATCCCCACAGCATGATGCTGCCACCACCATGCTTCACCTTAGGGATGGTGCCAGGCTTCCTCCAGACGTGACGCTTGGTATTCAGGCCAAAGAGTTCAATCTTGGTTTCATCAGACCAGAGAATCTTGTTTCTCATGGTCTGAGAGTCTTTAGGTGCCTTTAGGAGTGGCGTCCRTCTGGCCACTCTATCATTAAAGTCCTGATTGGTGTAGTGGTCCAGAGATGGTTGTCATTCTGGGAGGTTCTCCACAGCTCTGTCAGAGTGCCCATTGGGTTCTTGGTCACCTCCATTACCAAGGCCCTTCTCCCCCGATTGCTCAGTTTGGCCAGGCGGTCAGCTCTAAGAAGAGTCTTGGTGGTTCCAAACTTCTTCCATTTAAGAATGATGGATGCCACTGTGTTCTTGGGGACCTTCAATGCTGCAGACATTTTTTGGTACCCTTCCCCAGATCTGTGCCTCGACACAATCCAGTCTCGGAGCTCTACAGACAATTCCTTCAACCTCATGGCTTGTTTTTTGCTCTGACATTCTGTAAGACCTTATATAGACAGGTGTATTCCTTTCCAAATCATGTTCAATAAATTGATTTTACCACAGGTGGACTCTAATGAAGTTGTAGAATGGAAACAGGATGCACCTGAGCTCAATTTCGAGTCTCATAGCAAAGGGTTTGAATACTTATGTCAATGTGATATTTCAATTTTTTTATGCGGTATTGTCTGTAGATTGCTGAGGAAAAAATACTATTTAATCTGTTTTAGAGTAAGGCTGTAACAAAATGTGGAAAAAGTCAAAGGGGTCTGAATACTTTCCGAAGGCACTATGTTGCGAGGAACGGCGACAGATGAGTTTCTTTCCTCATTCATGGCATGCAACAGAAGCAAACCGTATTTGAATTGAACCTTGTAGGTTAATATTTTCTTTATCATTATTACACTCATTATGGAGTCCTCTCTAGCCACTTTGAACAACATGATCTTGCATTGACACTTCTCACAAGCACTTCATAACGGAAGTTTTTATTGTTGTTCTTAACTTTCTAACTCTATTGCGCCAAATTTGTGCGCATCCCATATTCCATAATGGTATCATGGAAAATATGAATGTTGTTTCCAAATACCAATCAGTACCTGCACCTTAAATCCAGTTGCATATTGAACATTGAGATTGCCGAAATGCCAGTCTCTTTGGCAAATGACAGGAGTGGAATGACTAAAAAGACTGGTTCCCGGACTAGCACCAACACACCTGATTCAACAAATCATCAAGCCCTGGATTAGTTGATTCAGGTGTGCCAGGATTGAAAGATATTGTCATTTTCACAAAGTGAATTGATGGTCAGTTATTAATGACCTTTTTTATTTTTTCTCACCCTCTCTAGATGACGTGGTCTCAAATTATTTCACCAAGGGCAAGAGGGGCAAGAGGTCTGGAATCCTGCTCATCTTCTCATTCCTCAAGGAGGCGGTGTTGCCTAGTCGACAGAAGATGTACTGATGCTCTACCTGGGGGTTTGGGGGGGGGAGTACGACGATGATAGATTTGGGAAGGGACTAAAGGAGAGGTGGCTGAGGAGGAGGGAAGAAAAGGAGGAGGAGGAGGAAGGAGAGTGCATCGTAGCAGAGCTGATGAGAGCTCCCACTATTACTACGGACTAGCAGCAGTGCGTTTTACAGGACTTGTACATCTCTCTTACTCTCTTCTGTGTCCGAAATGGCATCCTATTCCCTATATAGTACACTATATAGGGAATAGGGTATCCATGTCGGTCTGTGATGACGACTGCCAACGAACAACTGAAGGCTTCTCCCTCCCTCTCTGGCTCCTGTTCTCCAGCTACAGTAAAAGCCTCTGTAGGCTCTACTGCAACACTCTTCTGTTCTGTTTTATAAAGGTTTGTTAAGGAAACTACGTGCTGGTGTGAGTCGTCTGGGCCGTATTCATTAGTGCAAAACGGAAACGAGCGTTTCTTATTGGACAAGTTCATGTTGTTCCCTCTCTGTTTATAGTCAGTTTTCTTCTGTTTGGTGCCCAATGAATAACAGCTACGTGGAGAAGTCCGGTTGGAMGGGAGAATGAGAGCACGGTTGGCGTAAAACGAGGCCAGATAGGATCTCTTGAATGAGTCCAAATGGCACCCTATTTCCTACATAGTGCACTACTTTTGGCCTGAGTCCCATGGCCTTGGTCAAAAGTAGTACACTATWTAGGGAATAGGGTACCATTTGGGACGCAGACCTTGTGTTGTGTGCTGGGCCGTTAACTCCCTACTAGTATGGGGTCGCCTATAACCCAATGTTTGTACGTGGACCCATAGGAATGAATTTTTTKGTTTCTTCACTGTTCCCCATTCATTGACTCCATCGTTATAAAATTACTAATTCTCTTGAACTGTTTCAAAGAAGACAAAAAGCTTAAATAATATAAGTGATTTTTTTGGGGGGGGATATCAATTGATAAAAAAAACTGAWCAAACAAACATTCCCACAAATACTTGTGCAATGATTTCTGTATGCCTGTTATGGCTGAATCTGGGTGTGTTTAGAGAGAGGAACTGATAACGTGATTATTAAAGAGGCAGTACATGGTGTGAGACTCATCACTGATTGGTTGTATGGAAGATGCATGGTATAAGACTGATTAGCTGTGAGGCAGGTACAGTGCCTTCAGAAAATATTCACACCCCTTTTTACACATTTTGTCGTTTTGCAGCCTGAATTTAAAATGGGTTAAATAGAGATTTGGAATGAGCTTTTGAGACATTTAAATAAAATGAAAGCTGAAATAAGTATTCAACCCCTATGTTATGGCAAACCTAAATAAGTTCAGGACTAAAAGTGTGCTTAACCAATCACACAAGTTGCATGGACTCACTCTGTGTGCAAAAATAGTATTTAACAATATTTTTGAATGAGTACCTCATCTCTACCCCACACATACAATTATCTGTAAGGTCTGTCAGTTGAGCAGTGACTTTTACACCCAGTCACTACAACGATACATGCGTCCTTCCTAACTCAATTACCGGAGAGGAAACCTCTCAGGGATTTCACCATTAGGCCAATGGTGACTTTAAGACGGTTACAGAGTTTAATGGCTGTGATAGAAAACTGAGGAAGGAACGACAACATTGTAGTCCTCAATACTAACCTAATTGACAGAGTGGAAAGGAAGCCTGTACAGAATACAAATATTCCAAAACGTGCATCCTGTTTGCAATAAGGCACTAAAGTATAACTGCAAAAAATGTGGCAAAGCGTTATGTTTGGGGCAAATACAACACATCACTGAGTACCACTTCATATTTTCAAGCATGATGGTGGCTGCATAATGTTACGGTTATGCTTGTCATCGGCAAGGACTAGGGAGTTTTTTGGGATAAATACAGCTAAGCACAAGCAAAATCCTAGAAGAAAACCTGGTTCAGTCTGCTTTCACTGGGAGACTAATTCACCTTTCAGCAGGACAATAACCTAAAACACAAGGCCACATATACTCTGGAGTTACATACCAAGATGACATTGAATGTTCCTGAGTGGCCTAGTTACAGTTTTGACTTAAATCTGCTTGAAAATCTATGGCAAGACTTAGAAATGGCTGTCTAGCAATGATCAACAACCAACTTGACAACTTGAAGAATTAAAAAAATAATATGRTACAATCCAGGTGTGCAAAGCTCTTAGAGACTTACCCAAAAAGACCCACAGCTGTATTCGTTGCCAAAGRTGATTCTAACATGTATTGACTCAGGGGTGTGAATACTCATGTAAATTAGATATTTCTGTATTTCATTTTCAATAAATTAGCCGAAATACCTCAAAACATTTTCACTTTGTCATTATGGGGTATTTTGTGTAAATTGTTGAGATAATTGATTAAATCCATTTTGAATTCAGGCTGTAACAACAAAATATGGAATAAGTCAAGGGGTATGAATACTTTCTGAAAGCACTGTACATGGTTTGAGACTCAATATGTGATTGTCTGGGTCGAATGTTCAGCACTTTGCAGATGAATGGCATTGCCGAGTCGTGTTCAGAAGGTATGCATTGGGAAACGCGTTGAAGCAGAAAACGAGAAAGGAGCGTTCTTATTGGACTACTGAACTGAACACTACCCCTGCTACCACAAGGCACTGAGCATTGTGTGCTTACTGTCTGTGTATGAGCTTCTTTGGCTAGCAGCAGTAACAGAGGGGTGAAAGGTCAAGCAGAGGTCAGAATATGCCATCTCCGGGGTGTGAAGTGCTTCTCAGGAACTGTGTGTGTGTGTGTGTGTGTGAGGACAACCACAGCTCCCCCTCCACCCCCTACCTTCTCTTGACAAGCTCTCACCTGGAGACCCAGTCTAGACCCTGAGGGAGTTTCATCAAGAGACCAGACCTCCGTTTGTGACAGGTGACCCAGGTCACTGCGATCTCACCCCTCTGTCACCCTGCACCGCTCCCTTACCCTCACACAGGAGACTGAGGAGCTCCGAAAAGTGACTGGAGACTGGTAAACTCAGAGCTGTAGTTCCACTCATGCATAGCCTGTGTGACATGGGGGAACGAGTTATCACACTTACAATGACACAATGACACAACAGCACTTCATAGGGATAACAGTGTGTGGTGTAGAGAGATACTGGAACATTGTYTTTAGGGAGCCCGGAATGAAAGGTCTCCTGTATTCAACAACATACATATTCATAAACAACCTATTGGTACCCTTTGTTAGCTCTGGAAGTCCTTGTACTGMCTTACATAATCTTTATGGCAATTCTATTGAACAAAGAATCTGCAGCAGAGTTTCCCAAACTCGGTCCTCAGGACCCCAAGGGGTACATATGTTTTTTTGCCCTAACACTACACAGCTGATTCAAATGATCAAAGTTTGATGATTCATTTATTATTTGAATCAGCTGTGTAGTGTTAGGGCAAAAAAACATATGTACCCCTTGGGGTCCTGAGGACCGAGTTTGGGAAACGCTGGTTTACAGTATTAATGCCACCAGTAATGTGTCTCAAATATCACACCCTTGAATAAAACTCATGATATGTTCATTCGAAAAATATGTTAACCCGATTTCCTGTGATGTTTTGTGACATAAGTGTCTCTCCATTATAGTAGTGTAAGACTGGCAGGAAGTGGATCTCTCAACCCATCAAGGTAAAGGTTATCTTCAACGACAGATCTAGGATCAGATTACCCATCCTAACTTTAACCAATAAAGGGATGAAAGAGWTCTGACTCCATATCAGTGATTAGGGGTAATTTCTACCTCTTCCTTCTCCTTCCAGTCAGTAGTGGCCAGGCTTCAGCTCCTCGGCCATTTGCATGGCCACCTCTATCCTGAAGGACCTTCCAGTGCAGGGAGGGGACTGACTGGGGGACCCGTCCCACTTGGTAGTGTACTGGGGATGTCCATCCCCATGGGCCCTGTAGAGGGTGACGTGGCACCTCAGGTCGGGCTCCGGAGGGGACCTCAGGCTGGATGCTCAGACGTACCCCCGGGCGGGGCCCCTGAACGTTGCCCGCAGGGGACCTTGGTCCCATGGCTTTGTGGCCCCTCGTCTATGGAGAGGCACTGGCCAGGAGCTTGGTTCCATGTGGCCGTAGGCTCAGAGGAGCGGGAGGCCCTTCTTATCGGCCCACGCTGTGACCTTCTCTTCTATCAGCTCCTGTCTCGCCACCTGAGCTAGGTCACCACAGAAACCAAGAGACATGAAGGAGAGAGAGGTAATAATCTTTAGRGAAAAAGTATTTCCTTTTTTATTATTTTCAAGAGAGGACTTTTGAACATTGTTGACGATGTTAGATCTATGCAAATCATAATATTAGTAATATCTGTAAAATATGTAAGAGAGTATTAGTTATAGTAACAGTAATAATAACTATGCATAGTGTTTCCCACACCTTCTCTATGCTCTCGGCCCTCCTGTGCATGTTGAGCAGATACTGCTGAAGGTTCTGCAGCACCCTGCGTCTCTCCATCTCTCTCTAATTCTCTTTCTACCACATAGAGTCCTTGAGATAGCTGGTGGCAAACAGCCAATCACACTGTATGTCACTTCACTACAAAACTACAGCAGAGCAGATTTGGATTAAGACATAAGCAGCATCTACTAATGAGCGTCTCTCTGACGTGGCTGTACTACCTGGTAAGTACACGACTACTACCACACCCAACAAGCACACACACACATCTCTCTCTCTTTCTGTCTCACACACACCTCTCTTTCTGTCTCTCACACACACACCTCTTTCTGTCTCACACACACCTCTCTTTCTGTCTCATACACACCTCTCTGTTTCTGTCTCACACACACACACCTCTGTTTCTGTCTCACACACACAGCTCTCTTTCTGTCTTACACCACACACACACCTTTCTGTTTCTGTCTCCACACACACACAGCTCCTCTGTTTCTGTCTCACACACACACCTCTCTGTTTCTGTCTCACACACACCTCTCCATTTCTGTCTCACACACACATCTCTCTGTTTCTGTTCTCATACACATCTCTCTGTTTCTGTCTCACACACACCTCTCTGTTTCTGTCTCACGCACACTCTCTGTTTCTGTCTCACACACACACACCTCTCTTTCTGTCTCTCACACACCCTCCGTTTCTGTCTCACACACAAACCTCTCTGTTTCTGTCTCACACACACATCTCTCTGTTTCTGTCTCATACACACCTCTCTGTTTCTGTCTCATACACACCTCTCTCTTTCTGTCTCTTCACACACCTCTCCGTTTCTGTCCACACACAAACCTCTCTGTTTCTGTCTCATACACACCTCTCTGTTTCTGTCTCACACCACACCTCTCTGTTTCTGTCTCATACACAGCTCTCTGTTCTGTCTCACACACACCTCTCTGTTTCTGTCTCATACACAGCTCTCTGTTTCTGTCTCACACACACATCTCTCTGTTTCTGTCTCCACACACCTCTCCGTTTCTGTCTCACACACACACCTCTCTTGTTCTGTCTCATACACAGCTCTCTGTTTCTGTCTCATACACACCTCTCTGTTTCTGTCTCACACATCTCTCTGTTTCTGTCTCACACAACCCTCTCCGTTTCTGTCTCTCACACATCTCTCCGTTTCTGTCTCTCACACACACCTCTCCGTTTCTGTCTCACACACACAACTCTCTGTTTCTGTCTCACACACACCTCTCTTTCTGTCTCTCACACACACCTCTCTTTCTGTCTCTCACACACACAACTCTCTTTCTGTCTCTCACACACACCTCTTTTTCTGTCTCACACACACCTCTCTTTCTGTCTCTCACACACCTCTCTTTCTGTCTCACACACACACACCTCTCTGTTTCTGTCTCACACACACATCTCTTTTCTGTCTCACACACACCTCCCTGTTTCTGTCTCACACACACATCTCTCTGTTTCTGTCTCCACACACATCTCTCCGTTTCTGTCTCACAACCTCTCCGTTCTGTCTCCACACACACACCTCTCCATTTTCTGTCTCACACACACCTCTCCGTTTCTGTCTCACACACACCTCCGTTTCTGTCTCACACACATCTCTCTGTGTTTCTGTCTCACACACACACCTCTCTGTTTCTGTCTCACCACACCCTCTCTGTTTCGTCTTCACACACACACACCACATCTCTCTGTTCTGTTCTCACACACACACACCTCTCCGTTTTCTGTCTCACACCACACACATTCTCTCTGTTTCTGTCTCATACACACCTCTCTGTTTCTGTCTTCGACACCACACACACACACACACATCTCTCTGTTCTGTCTCATACACATCTCTCTGTTTCTGTCTCACACAACCTCTCTTTCTGTCTCTCAACACACCTCTGTTTCTGTCTCATACATATCTTATGTCTCTGTCTCATACACATCTCTCTGGTTCTGTCTCATACACAGCTTCTCTGTTTCTGTCTCACAACACAGCTCTCTGTTTCTGTCTCACACACAGCTCTCTGTTTTTCTCATACACAGCCTCTGTTCTGTTCTCATACACATCTCTCTGGTTCTGTCTCATACACACCTCTCTGTTTCTGTCTCACACACACACCTCTTCTGTTTCTGTCTCACACACACTCTCTGTTTTTCTCATACACAGCTCTCTGTTTCTTGTCTCATACACAGTCTCTGTTCTGTCTCAACACACCTCTCGTTTTCTGTCTATCACACACACACCTCTCTGTTTCTGTCTCACACACACAGCTCTCTGTTTCTGTCTCACAACACACAGCTCTCTGTTTCTGTCTCAACAAACATCTCCTGTTCTGTCTCATACAGAACATCTCTCTGTTTCTGTCTCATGATGGACCCATGTGGATGGGTCTGCAGCCCAGGGGGACGCTGGCGTCCCCACACTCAAGGCCCCCACACCGGCTAATTTTTTCCTTGAGGCAACCATTATTAGCCATATAGTTATAATTTTGTGCAACAACAAAAAAACAAGTTAGACAGGCCCACTGGGCAAAACATTGACCAGCCATTCTGGAATTTTCTGGAAATGCCAGACGGCCAGTCCGCCCCTACACAGYACAGCCACAGATAACATGTTAGAATACATGAACATCAACAARTAGCTAGATCTCCAAGAGATGGAGTTATTGAATTGACATTGAGTGAAGCCGCCGACAGTGCTTTATGCTCACCTGTTTTTMGAGCGTTGGAGCAGCGACCGCTTCAGGCTGAGGTGGAGCCCGTCACGGTCCCCCGAGGTGGCTGTCTGGAACACACCGCTGTCCAGCGGAGCCTTCACTACCCACTGCACCAGCACCGTCCCACCACCTACCCCGGCTTATTGGAGGTGCATATTATCCAGTCAATAACAGCAGTTACAGTCCAGGAACATGTTGAGAATGGTAATAATAACAAAACACGTCGTCTGTTATTGTTTTTAGAAATATGGTTTGATAGTCTGAAATAAACTAGTTTGCCCAGACTCTTAGCCTTGCTCTTGGGCGGTGCGCCACCGCTTCATGTTCCGAAACAGGTTTTGAGCTGTGCTGAATGTGTGCCGTCTCAGTGTGCTCTAACTTCTGATCAAGTGCAGGCACACATCACAGTGTTACAGCCGGTTGAATTCATAGCCACAAAGTAGTCTAGCCAATTAGGATACAACTTTACCACGCAGTCACCATCTAGCTCATCTGATGCGTTTGTTGGTGTGCTCCGTGGTTGCTATGGTAACTCTCCACATTGTGCCTCTCTTTTTATGCAACAACCCAACAACCCAACACCCCAACAACGAACATAAAGGCAGAGAGATGTGATATCAACGTGTTGAGTCCTATCTGGAATGCATTTGATTTGAACACCTACTTTAACTTGTACATGGAAAAGAGTTTCAGAGTGCAAGAGGAATGACTTTCAYGGTCAATTCCTTTCTCATCTTTGGCGCGCAATGTAAAGACACGTTCGATAAAGCCTATAATCACAGTCCATTGTGGAAGGCAAATAAATGATGTCCATTTTACTGCAGTTGAATGACAAGCCTGGTGTGTGTATAGAGGCGCGGTGAAGAACCCCCTGGAGGGGGCAGCACTAATTTATGCTCTTTTTCCTTCTGTTATTGTTTCTCACGCACATACAACAGCCTACAGAAGACAGCTTGGTTTCATAACGGTTATGAAACATGTCTTGAAATGAACAAAAAGTCCAAAGCAAAGACACCTCTACAATTCTTAAAGTCATTATCAGTAACACATGCTGAAATTATAAAGCATTTTTYCTATCAAAGTGATGGTAATTTCCACACCAATTTCCCCATCAATGTGGCAATCGTTCTACAGCATATTTTTTTTGACATGATACACAAATCTGGCACTTTGCCCCACATGGCATTTGTCTAATTACTTGCCTAATTAACAACATTGATTTACATCCTGGCCAATCTAATCTAAGGCCCCTTTGGCCGTTGTTGGGCAGGACGGAGTGTGACTGCTGTCATGACACTGGGGAATGGATACTTCCATAGAACCAATGGGTTCCTATAGCTCAGGTCAAAGCCCTGGGCAGAGGCATTGACTGCCTCGGCCGGATCCCGTGTGTGTGTGTGTTTGTGTTGACATGGACAGTGCATCAGCCTGAGTGTTCAGAGCAAAGTGTGAAGCGGTTCGATTGGAGGCCTGCTTCACTGGAACCAGCTGAGTACGTGACCAGAGAGAGCAGTGCCTGTGTGTGTGGTGATATTCTCTATGTCCCTGTGGGTCTATGTGATCAATGCTCTCATCAATGGGTTATCCTAGTCTGACCATTGATTATTGAATGAGTGTACAGTGTACCCTGCCTGAACCCATGAGAGATGGTTGCAGGGCCAGATTAAGAAATCATAGGCCCCGGGGATTAGATTTTTTTTATAGCCCCAGCAGCAGCAGGCTGTCTACACTCGTTGAAAGGGTTTAGGTAAAAAAAAGGATAAAATATATACGACATATATAATATATTCAGTATATATTGTCTTTAATATAATTTGTTTGAATTCCCAGGGGCTTCAGCCACGTTAAGCCATTCAGAAGAAAGACCCCCTCCCTCCCTCACCATCTCATGCTTGGACAGGAGAGGCCATACTGTATGGAATTCGGATACCCGTTCTAGGAATTCTCACAATTCTATTCCTATAGTAGAATCCACATTCTATTCCTATTGTAGAATCAACATTCTATTCCTATAGTAGAATCCACATTATATTCCTATAGTAGAATCCACATTCTATTCCTATAGTAGAATCCACATTCTATTCCTATGGTAGAATCCACATTCTATTCCTATGGTAGAATCCACATTCTATTCCTATAGTAGAATCCACATTCTATTCCTATATTAGAATCCACATTCTATTCCTATAGTAGAATCCACATTCTAATCAGATGCTTGAGTGGTGTGTGTTTGTTAAGTATGGTTTCTGCTCATGACATGATAACATAGAGCCTAATTTATAGGTAAAAGCTGGGCCTTAGCCTTAGTATGTATTCAATCTGAGAGAGAGAGAGAGAGAGAGAGAGAGAGAGTGACAGGACAAAATAAAAACCCTCCAACCCAAAAAGGCCTGTGGTGTTGATGGTATCCTTAATGAAATGATCAAATATACAGACAACAAATTCCAATTGGCTATACTAAAACTCTTTAACATCGTCCTTAGCTCTGGCATCTTCCCCAATATTTGGAACCAAGGACTGATCACCCCAATCCACAAAAGTGGAGACAAATTTGACCCCAATAACTACCGTGGAATATGCGTCAACAGTAACCTTGGGGAAATCCTCTGCATTATCATTAACAGCAGACTCGTACATTTCCTCAATGAAAACAATGTACTGAGCAAATGTCAAATTGGCTTTTTTACAAACATTACCGTACAACAGACCATGTATTCACCCTACACACCCTAATTGACAAACCAAACAAACCAAAAACAAAGGCAAAGTCTTCCATGCTTGTTGATTTCAAAAAAGCCTTCGACTCAATTTGGCATGAGGGTCTGCTATACAAATTGATGGAAAGTGGTGTTGGGGGTAAAACATACACATTATAAAATCCATGTACACAAACAACAAGTGTGCGGTTAAAATTGGCAAAAACACACACATTTCTTCACACAGGGTCGTGGGGTGAGACAGTGATGCAGCTTAAGCCCCACCCTCTTCAACATATATATCAACGAATTGGCGCGGGCACTAGAACGTCTGCAGCACCCGGTCTCACCCTACTAGAATCCGAAGTCAAATGTCTACTGTTTGCTGATGATCTGGTCTTCTGTCACCAACCAAGGAGGGCCTACAGCAGCACCTAGATCTTCTGCACAGATTCTGTCAGACCTGGGCCCTGACAGTAAATCTCAGTAAGACCAAAATAATGGTGTTCCAAAAAAGGTCCAGTCACCAGGACCACAAATTCATCTAGACACCGTGCCCTAGAAGCCCAACAAAAACTATACAGACCTCGGCCTAAACATCAGCACCACAGGTAACTTCCACAAAGCTGTGAACGATCTGAGAGACAAGGCAAGAGGCCTTCTATGCCAATCAAAAGGAACATAAATTTTCAACATACCAATAGGATCTGGCTAAAAATACTTGAATCAGTCATAGAGCCCATTGCCTTTATGGTTGTGGAGGTCTGGGGTCCGCTCAACAACCAAGATTTCACAAAATGGGACAAACACCAAATTGAGACTCTGCATGCAGAATTCTGCAAAAATATCCTCCGTGTACAACGTAGAACACCAAATAATGCATGCAGAGCAGAATTAGGCCGATACCCACTAATTATCAAACCAGAAAAGTGCCGTTAAATTCTACAACACCTAAAAGGAAGCGATTCCCAAACCTTCCATAACAAAAGCCATCACCTACAGAGAGATGAACTGGAGAAGAGTCCCCTAAGCAAGCTGGTCCTAGGCTCTGTTCACAAACAACAAACAACCACCACAGAGCCCGAGGACAACAGCCACAATTAGCCCAACCAATCATGAGAAAACAAAAAGATAATTACTTGACACATTGGAAAGAATTAACAAGAAACAGAGCAAACCTAGAATGCTATTTGGCCCTAAACAGAGAGTACAGTGGCAGAATACCGTGACCACTTGACTGACCAAACTTAAGGAAGTTTGACTATGTACAGACTCATGAGCATAGCCTTGCTATTGAGAAAGGCCGCCGTAGGCAGACAATGGGCTCTCAAGAGAAGACATGCTATGCACACTGCCCGCAAAATGATGTGGACTGAGCTGCACTTCCTAACTCTGCCCAATGTAGGACCAGTATTAGAGAGACATATTCCCTCAGATACCAGATCACAAAGAATTGAAAACAATCTCAATGTTTGATAAACTGCCCATATATACTGGGAAATTCCACAGTGTCATCACACGCACAAGATTTGTGACCTTTGCCAAGAAAAGGGAACCAGTGAAGAACAACACATTGGTAAAAAATACCTATTTAGCTTATTTATTTAACTTGTTGTGCTTAACGATTTGTACATTGTTACACACTGTATATATTAATATCAACATTGTAATGTCTTTAATTGTTTTGAAACTTCTGTAATGTGTATTTTATGGTTATTTGTATTGTTTATTTCACTTTGTAAATATCTACCTCACTTGCTTTGACACTGTTTCCCATGCCATAAGCCCCTTGAATTGAATTGAATTGAGAGAGAGAGAGACGAGAGAAGAGAGAGAGAGAAGAGAGAGAGACCAAAAGGGCATCACAGCACTTCTATTTGAATGAGCCACCTCGTGAGGATCCTCATGCCTGGGGGCCTCTGAGATATGTGTGTAAGTGCGCTGATGCCCTTGCTCCTCTCTCTCCTCTTTCTCTCCCTCCCCCTTCGTTCTCTTATCTCTACCGCCCTTCTCTAGTGCTCTCTTTTATCCCCCTTCCCCTTTTCCTCCCCCCCTCTCCATCCATCCCTTCTGTCTCTATGCCCCCCTCTCTTTCTCTCTCTCTCTCTCTGTGTGTCTCTATGCTCTCTCTATCTCTACACTCCTCTCTCTATCACTCTCTCTCACTTCTACCCAATTTCTCTCTCTCTCTCTCTCTCTCTGTCCCTCCCTCTCTCTCTCTGCTCAGCCAGGCGGCAGTGCGTTAATGCATCATGGCACATTCTGCAGCTCGCGCTTTAAGCATTGACCGCACCACGACCTCCCTCAGCTTACACTCACGCACTGTCACTGTATGAGAAAGGGCAGGGGCATGGGGCAAGGGGCAAGGGGGGTGAGGCAGGGTGAAGAGGGGTTAGGGTGGAGCAGAGGAGGGAAGGGGGAGGGAGGGGTGAGAGAAGGAAGAGAGGGGACAGTACACAGGTCAGAGGATGACAGGGTGGAGGGTGATGAGAGGAGAGAGAGGGCGTGAAGGGAGGGGAGTGATGGCAGAGAGTGGAGGGAGGGGCAATGGAGAGAAGGTGAGAGAGTGGTGTGAGGGGAGTGAGAAAGGGGAGGGGAGGGATGGCAGGAAGAGGCAGGGGACACTATCTAAGACAGCGCCAGTGAGACAAATGAAGGATCACGAATGGAGATATGGAGAATAAAGTCAACGTGTGATGTGATGCGATGGGATGGCTTGTGTAACATTGTAGTCTTACAGCGCTTGTGTAACCATGTATTTATATGAGTGTTGAACATTACATTAGTTAGATGAGCTAAAGACATGGAATATAATGGATGCTATTTTGGATGAATTTACTGCAGATCAACTGTAGAGTTGGTAGTGGAATTCTATATTTTCTAAGAAAAAAGATTTGGACTACTGGACCAAAACATATGTTGAACCATTGATGATCAAACGTCTCATCCAACTGAGATGCACTGTATTTGTTTCTCAGTGAGTAGTGTGTATAGTATACATAGTGAGTAGTATGTTTTTACAGTATGAGTGGTGTGTATACTATAGTACACACTGTGAGCCGTCATAGAAAAGAAAAGCGGAGGCCTCTGCTGTGGTCCCATGAGATGCATCTTTAATGCAGTGTCTCTCTCAGCCCTCATAGGATAAACAGCTCATCTGTTGGGCCCTGCTTCCTGTGGAGATCCTGCCATCACACTCCCATCTCCTCCCTTCTCCTCTCTTCTCTCTTCTTCTCCATTCTCCTCTCTTCTCCTCCACTCTCTTCTCTTCTCATCCCTTCTCCTCTCCTCTCTTCTCCCTTCTCCCTGCCTGCTGGTAGCTCATCCTCCTCTCGTGTGCGCTTCCCTTTCTCGCTGCTTTCTCCTCCTTGGTTTGTGTGTGTGTGTGTTCTCTCTTCCTTCTCCTCTGTTCTTTCCCTGTCTTCTGCTGTTTTCTCGTCCCTTTCTGTGGGTGTGGGCCTCCTGCTGCCTTCCTTCCTCTGTGTTTGTGTGTGTGCGTGTTCTGCCCTCTCCCTTCCTCTCCTCTCCTCTCTCTCCTTTCCTTCTCCTCTCCTGCTCCTCTCCCCTCCTCTCCTCTTCCTCTTCCTTCCTCTCCTCTTCCTCTCCTTCCTCTTCCTTCCTCTCCTCTCCTCTCCTCTCCTCTTCCCTCCTCCCTCCCTTCCCCTCCCCTCCTCTCCCTCCTCTCCTCTCCTCTCCTCTCCTCTCCTCCCTCTCCTCTCCTCCCCTCCTCCCTCTCCCTCCTTCCTCTCCTCTCCTCTCCTCTCCCTCTCCTCTCTCTTCTCTCCTTCCTCTCCTCTCTCCTCTCCTCTCGTCCCCTCCCTCCCTCCCTCCCCCTCTCCTCCTCTCTCCTCTCCTCTCCTCTCATCTCCTCTCCCCTCTCTCCTCTCCTCTCCTCTCCTCTCCTCTCTCTCTCTCTCTTTCCATTCTATTGTTTTGCTGTTTTCTCTCTCTCCTCATCCTTTCTTTAGCCTGCCTCAATTGTTCCAGAAGAGGAGGAGTGATAAATAAGATATAGCTGCAGGGAGAAGCAGATTTAAAGAGAATGGCAGCTGGCGCTGGGTTGATGAAGATTTATGGAGTAAATGAGACGAGTTGATAATATGGATGAAAGAGGGAGGGTGAGAGAGAGTGACATGCCAGTCCCTGGCCCCCGCAGTCGACCACAGTGTGTGTGTGTGTGTGTGTGTGTGTGTTGTGTGTGTGTGTGTGTTGTGTGTTGTGTGTGTGTGTGTGTGGTGTGTGTGTGTGGTGTGTGTGTTGTGTGTGTGTTGTTGTGTGTGTGTGTGTGTGTGTGTGTTGTGTATTGTATTGTATATCAGTGGGTCCCTTGCCCTCAGGTGAGTGGTATGCACATGTTGGAGGAGTGGCTAGTGACTCATCTGCCGATCGTCCTACAGGTTGACTGGGCAACCTGCAACACACACACCACACACACACCACACACACACACCACACACACACACACACACACAACACAACACACACACACACACACACACACACACACACACACACACACACACACACAGACCAAGACAGACAGACAGACAGACAGACAGCCAGACAGACACAGACACGACACCACTGCAGCCTCTCTGTGCCAGGGGGGGACAGGGGTGAGGCACATTAACAGGACAGCGAACAGTACACCCAGCAATGCTAACCTTTAACCAGGCCCAACATTTCCAATTCAATTCAAAGCTTTATTGTCCCTGCAGGCAGAGTCATTCATTGTGCAGTCAGGAGCATAAAAATCCACACAGAATAAATCCAATCTGCACTGTAGCGTAAACTACAGGCTGTCTTCCATCTCGTCTCAACCCTTTACTTCTCTCCTTACCCAGACACCTCAGTAGTTTTTTGTGTAATGTCAATCTGACATGGCTTGTCCTGTGCAACAGCTTTTTGATTGTTGATGTCCGCGGTTCTTTATGAGCACTGGCATTGTCATGACAATTCCCGAGGTGATTTGTGTCATGTGTGACAGGGCAGGTGCGAGAGAGAGACAGGCAAGTTAAAACTGGCTCATGGCAGAACTGTCGCTTGCCATTTATTTGGTGGGGGATTCGTTGTGTTGTACAAGAGAGTCATGTCTCTCTCCTCTCTCTCTGTCTCTCTCTCTCTTTCTCTCTCCTTCTCTGTCTCTCTCTGTCTCTCCTCTCTCTCTTTCTCTCTCCTCTCTCTCTCTCCTCTCTCTTGTGTCCTATTGTGATATGATATCAAGGCTGATATGCTCGAAGGCTGTTCTGTCAATCTGCTGTACTGTAGTTCTAGTATGACATCGTGAATGATGTCGTTTGATGATGACATCAAACGATACTCTAGTCTTATTAGTCGACTTCACATGTACATTTGTAGATCGAGGAAGTTAGGTTACACCACTTTGAGCAGGGCCAGACCCAGAACTGTCCTCTGGCTTATAAAGACAGTTGGAGATGTCTGTATGCGTGCGTGCATGCGTGTCTGTCTATGTGTGCACGTGCAAATGTGTGTGTGAACACAGACACCATGATCCTGCTGAATAGTGTGTGGATGGATGCAAAACATACGTGTATCCATATAGTGGGATTACCAATATGGTGGACGRTGGCATCAGAGTCTCTCATTGGCCAATAAATAGCATCAGCAATCTAGTGTTTATATACATCATTGATTGTATCCATATAATGGGTTGTACACTGTAGGAGCCCGTTTGTGCTAATTTAATGTGTTGTGTAAATATTGTCTGTCTAGGGATGTTTTCACTTGTTCTGTTACACTAGAGGCAAAATAGCTCTCACATGGGGTTATAGGTCCCATGTATATACTGTACGGGAGAGGAGAGAGAATTATGTAAACACATGGAAGTGATAGAGTCAACATGATGCTGTGAATGGCAGACCTGGGGTCAGTCATTTCAAAAGCTTTAGCTGTGCTTGATTGAGCCTGTTGCCATGGGATCAATATACATTCCCGAAAGTGCAAACCCCCCCACCTGGCAGTCCAGGCAGGGTAAAATAAAACACTCAAAACCACAGGATGGGTGGGGTGGGGTGGAGAGGGTCCCCCCAAAGAGTGCGTCTGTCTGGGGGGATTGACTGTTGAGCCTGAGGGGTTGGAACATGGAGAGGAGCCAAGAACAACTACATACCAGCTGGGTTTTGTCTCCAGACACGATGGACTAAAAGGCTGGCAGCTCTGCGTGTGTGTGTGTGTGTGTGTGTGTGTGTGACTGTGTGTGTGTGTGTTGTGTGTGCTGGTTGTGTGTTGTGGTGTGTGTGTGTGTGTGTGTGTGTGTGTGTGTGTGTGTCTCCAGAGTATACAGCCACCTCAGTCACCTAATTAGCCACTTTAATAATTCAGTGTGGCGGCATCTCTCCTTCTCTTCTCTTTTCATCCCAGGATTTGGGTGTGGGAGTGTTTGGATCTTGAGAGACAACTTTAAAAGGATGTCTTGGTGTACAAATCGATTCATTTTCAATGCTGATTTTTCAGTTCTTGAATTGAAACTGAACTGAATCAAATTGGAATCAACCCTTGAACAAAGCATTACAGGAGCTGGAGTCTGGTGTGTCTGTGCCCCTCTAAATCCCCCCTCTCTCTTTTCCCCGCTGTACTTTCAAACAAACAACAAATATGACAAGGGATCGGGTCTTTGATTTCCTTGAAATGTTGTATTTGATAAAAATGTTGAAATGTGATGACAGTTGGATCAATGCATTACTCTGTCTCCTTATATTTACATTTACATTTAAGTCATTTAGCAGACGCTCTTATCCAGAGCGACTTACAAATTGGAAAGTTCATACATATTCATCCTGGTCCCCCCGTGGGGAATGAACCCACAACCCTGGCATTGCAAGCGCCATGCTCTACCAACTGAGCCACTGAACTCCCCCCCTAAAACAACGCTGAGGACTCCTACTCTATTCTTCCCTAAAAACCTTTAAAAGGAGAGCTTGAATCAGTCAGATGACAGCTATGTTTAAAGGTCACAGGGATCTGTGACTGATGCAGGCGTGTCCCCTTATGAGTCATCCTAACCCGGCTGGTGTGTCCCTTAACCCTCCCGGTAGGGGCAGGGTGCCTCAGAGAGACGTGAGATTGTAATTGAATGTGGCACATAAGGGGGGGGGGGGCGCTTCTGTACTAATCTGTATGGTTGCCATCATCCCATTATCTGGCAACCAGACACTGCATCCAGAATCTGGCAACCGAGCTAAATATACAATACTAGCCCTGACACAGCTGTAACCTCCGTAGACGTCATAGTAATGGAGGCTATACAACCATATCAGGGTTGATCTCATATACACTCTTACACATACATGTGTGGTAGATGTATTCTGTGTCAGATATACATATATACTCATGTTGAAAATATTCATACACACACTGTGCATTGGTGTGTAAGATAAACATGCACACAGAGACATATGGTGATAGACCATATATATGCACAGACATACTTTTGCAAGTTCACATATGGGCTCATGTCTGTGTGTGTGTGTGTGTGTGTGTGTGTGTGTGTGTGTGTGTGTGTGTGTGTGTGTGTGTGTGTGTGTGTGTGTGTGTGTGTGTGTGTGTGTGTGTGTGTGTGTGTGTGTGTGTGTGTGTGTGTGTGTGTGTGTGTGTGTGTGTTGTGTGTTGTGTGTGGTGTGTGTGGTGTGTGTGTGGTGTGTGTGTGTGTGTGTGTGTGGTGTGTGTGTGTGTGTGCTGTGTGTGTTGTGTGTGTGTGTGTGTGTGTGTGTGTGTGTGTGTCTACCCCCAAGAGAAGGACATTTTACCAGTAACTAAGCATGCCCTGTACACTGACTGTCAGGTAATGGCTCTTCAGTCTACTGAGAGGTGCTAATCTGAGAAACATGAGGCAAGTGTGAAAACATTCTGAGGTTTACAAGACTAGCTCTTTAAAAACACATAAGAGTCTAAGCCCTGTCTAAGCCAGGGGATGGGGGAGGTTCTACTAAGCTATATGGAATTGTTTTATGAAGGTCATGTAGATCATTTTGCTATTTGATTTTGAATTTCAAGACCCCTTGAAGTATCAAAAACAATATAGAGTAAGTTTGTTCTGAAGTGGCTGTCCTATATCTGACAGATATAATATCATGAAACATGTTTTTTTAAATGTATTTAATCCTTACTTTTTGGCACTAAACAGTCTCCATATATACTTCCATAAATTTTTGCTACTGGTACCGGGGCACCTTCAGACGAGTCTTGTGAGGCATGTCCTAGAGCAAAACAACATGAGTCTCACCTTTCCACAGAGGTTTCATATTAGTGTGTAGCCCAAACTGTTCAGACRCTACAGACAAATTGGCAGATCGGCTGTAATGACGATTCCCAAGATGCTTGTGGGCGTCCTAGAGCAAAACAACCAACATGTACATGTTCATGAGAGTCTCATCTTTCCGTTTGGATGCTACAGAAGAATTTGCGAGAAGGCCGATTTTCATGATGTCTCATGGTCTGTCAAACACCCTAGCTCTGTCACCTTTCACTGCAGATGCAGAAGTGCGACATAGGAGGACAAAGTGGCTCATCTCTCTCCTCTCATCCCTTCTTTTCCCTCCTCCTGACTCACCCCTTTCCCTCTAATTTTCTCCCTTCTCCACCTACCTTCTCTCCTCTCCCCCCCACCCCTCCTCATATCACCATATGCTAGGGACAGTATAATATTGCAAGGAACTTTTTTGTATGTTTATGCTTTTGCTGTGTGAGCTTATTCTAGCTGTAGTCTGTGTGACAGTACCTGTGACTGAGTGTTGGCTTGACCTCTAATCGGTGGCGACATCAAGGTTCTTATTAGCTGTCAGATGACTGGGTTTGAAGACCCCCCCTCCCCCATTAGCCAGCTGGATAAATCTTGGGGGAACCTCTATTTCACACTCTCTCTCGCTATCTCACACACATCCCTATTTCTTTCTATTTTACGGTAGAAAACATTTCACTTTCCTCTGCTATTAAATTCCTTTTGCTTTTGACTCGTGTTATTTGGTTTAAAGGACCAGTGCAGTCAAAAACATATATTTCCACACTGAGGTTGGGATAATACTGTGAAATTGTGAAAATTCTGATAATGCCATTTTAGTGTTCATGCTGACCAGATCAGATGCGTTGCGTGAGCGTTGCAAAACTAAATTTACACATACAGTGGGGAGAACAAGTGTTTGATACACTGCCGATTTTGCAGGTTTTCCTACTTACAAAGCATGTAGAGGTCTGTCATTTTTATCATAGGTACACTTCAACTGTGAGAGACGGAATCGAAGATAAAAATCCAGAAAATCACATTGTATGATTTTTAAGTGATTAATTTGCATTTTATTGCATGACATAAGTATTTGATACATCAGAAAAGCAGAACTTAATATTTGGTACAGAAACCTTTGTTTGCAATTACAGAGATCATACGTTTCCTGTAGTTCTTGACCAGGTTTGCACACACTGCAGCMGGGATTTTGGCCCACTCCTCCATACAGACCTTCTCCAGATCCTTCAGGTTTCGGGGCTGTCGCTGGGCAATACGGACTTTCAGCTCCCTCCAAAGATTTTCTATTGGGTTCAGGTCTGGAGACTGGCTAGGCCACTCCAGGACCTTGAGATGCTTCTTAYGGAGCCACTCCTTAGTTGCCCTGGCTGTGTGTTTCGGGTCGTTGTCATGCTGGAAGACCCAGACACGACCCATCTTCAATGCTCTTACTGAGGGAAGGAGGTTGTTGGCCAAGATCTCGCGATACATGGCCCCATCCATCCTCCCCTCAATACGGTGCAGTCGTCCTGTCCCCTTTGCAGAAAAGAATCGCCAAAGAATTATGTTTCCACCTCCATGCTTCACGGTTGGGATGGTGTTCTTGGGGTTGTACTCATCCTTCTTCTTCCTCCAAACACGGCGAGTGGAGTTTAGACCAAAAAGCTCTATTTTTGTCTCATCAGACCACATGACCTTCTCCCATTCCTCCTCTGGATCATCCAGATGGTCATTGGCAAACTTCAGACGGGCCTGGACATGCGCTGGCTTGAGCAGGGGGACCTTGCATGCGCTGCAGGATTTTAATCCATGACGGCGTAGTGTGTTACTAATGGTTTTCTTTGAGACTGTGGTCCCAGCTCTCTTCAGGTCATTGACCAGGTCCTGCCGTGTAGTTCTGGGCTGATCCCTCACCTTCCTCATTATCATTGCTGCCCCACGAGGTGAGATCTTGCATGGAGCCCCAGACCGAGGGTGATTGACCGTCATCTTGAACTTCTTCCATTTTCTAATAATTGCGCCAACAGTTGTTGCCTTCTCACCAAGCTGCTTGCCTATTGTCCTGTAGCCCATCCCAGCCTTGTGCAGGTCTACAATTGGATCCCTGATGTCCTTACACAGCTCTCTGGTCTTGGCCATTGTGGAGAGGTTGGAGTCTGTTTGATTGAGTGTGTGGACAGGTGTCTTTTATACAGGTAACGAGTTCAAACAGGTGCAGTTAATACAGGTAATGAGTGGAGAACAGGAGGGCTTCTTAAAGAAAAACTAACAGGTCTGTGAGAGACAGAATTCTTACTGGTTGGTAGGTGATCAAATACTTATGTCATGCAATAAAATGCAAATTAATTACTTAAAAATCATACAATGTGATTTTCTGGATTYTTGTTTTAGATTCTGTCTCTCACAGTTGAAGTGTACCTATGATAAAAAATTACAGACCTCTACATGCTTTGTAAGTAGGAAAACCTGCAAAATCGGCAGTGTATCAAATACTTGTTCTCCCCACTGTACATGTTATTCAAACCTTGCTCCACACTGCTCTCTTGAACTTAGTTCTATTTGTGATGCTCAACGCGCTGCAAGTCCTGCCTCTCCCATTTCCTGATTGGTTTTTAGGAGCATATACCCACGTGGGTGATTGAAAGAAGAACTGAGGTCCACACTCCGGTCGGTTGTGTCATTTCAGGTAAAATAACAACCCAATGTTTATATCCCAGGACAAATTAGCTAGCAACAGCAAGCTAGTTAGCTAAATTGCCATGAATGTTTAATACTTTTCGACCTGTCCCCAAATTAATATAATTGGTTCAGAGTTTGTTTTGATATTGCAACCTGTGTGTTCTGATCCCGTCTGGTTTGGGGGGACAAAATCAAGGAATTTCTCTTTGCTAAGAAGCAATTTTTGTTTATTTTTTACCATTTTAATTGAAAACAATCACAGTAAGGTACTTAATTATTACCCAGAAATTATTTGATATTTAGATACAAATGGTTGCATTGGACCTTTAAAGGATGCAAGTGAAGGGGACCTCTCTCTTTCTCCCTCTCTCTCTCATACCCGTCCCTCTTGCTTTCTGTTTTACGGCAGAAAACATCTATTACTTTTCCTTTTGCAATGATGAAGGACTTCTCTCCCGCCCTCCCTTTTGCTTTTGACTTGTAATAAAGCAGGGATGGGCAACTTTGATTGGGGTGGGGGCCACAAAAAAATATGAACTCATCATGACGGGCCACAGTTGTTGTTTTTTTGTTGGGGTGGGGGGTGAAATTGATCCAAGGACCTTCAAAAGGGGGCCGCCAGTTGCCCATCCCTGCTTTTAAGCGATGCTCCTCACCTCACACTCTCCATATTCCTCCCTCTCGTTTAATCTTTTATCTTCAAATTGCTCCCTTTGATTACTACCAATTAGTCAAGCAAATTTTCATTCAAGTAAAATATAGTTTTGTGTATTCAAATAATGTGTAACAAAGGTGAATCTTATGTAATCTATCCAACTTGATTAAGAAAGCGTTCAACCTCTCCATTGATGTGTTGTAACAGCCCCATTGTGTTAGTGGCAGAGTCTGACTGAATTGACTCTAGCTAATGGACTGAAGCTACATGTTGGGATGAAGCCATCCTGCAGTTTGCAAACTTTAGGTGGCAGGGTTCAGTGGAGCACTCATGTGCTCACACACGCACACGCTCACACACACACGGACGCACACACGCACGCACACACACATAGGCCTAGGGGCAAGTTATTGAAAGGATGAACAACAGAGAGTCAACAGTTCACCCCCGCCGCCTCCTCCTCTGTCCACTCCTCCCCCTCCTAAGCCCCAGCCTGGATTGCCAGCAGTGGAATTAATKAGCTGATGGCATACATAATTGGTTTAAAAGCACTTCAAGGCATTTTCTTAATGACAGTCGGCTGTATGTAACTCCTTCTGATGATCATGAATGTCGAACCAACTTTGTTCAGCTGCAGGCCTCTAACATTCAACCTGGGTTCAAATACTATTTGAAATGATTTCAAGTAATATATCTGTGCTTGATTGAGTTCATCTGGCTTAATGGACCAATAGAAAAGTCCCAAGTCTGTATATCCCAACGGCACTTTAGGCAGCCTATAGCAAAAGTATTTGAAAGATTTCAAATAGTAACTGAACCCACATCTGACACCATGGTGTATAAGCTGCTGTTGCCTGATGCAGGTCAAGCACACTATGGTTATGTCCCAAATGGCACCCTTTTCCCTATGTAGTGTGCTACTTTTGACCAGATCCATTTTAGAATCAGCCTTAATATTGTACATGGCCCTGCTCAAAGTAGTGCATTATGTAGTGGATAGGGTACCATTTCAGCCTATATATTCCATTGAAMCGGAAAATGCATTTCTGCCTCAGCCATTCTTACAGCATGATAGTAATCTGTCTCAGACCCAGTCTCTGCTCACTACTCCTGCAAGGTCCCTGTAGCTGTATCCAGACCTCTGAATTGTGGCTGAATATCTGCGACAGGGTTGAATATGGTGTATGGGGATGTTGGATAGTTTAGGTCCCAAACTGTTTTTTATTGTGCATACCATCTAAACAGGTGTATAGGCCACCCTGTGAACAGGTAACACATGCAGGCTATAGTGTGCTATCATATATATATTTCCTGACTTGTCCAATGAAACTGGACAGCCGTTGCATTGGCAGGCTATGTGCCAAGGATAACAGGGGCAGAGACAGCGTTATCATCCTGGCTACTAGTTCAGCCGATGCCATGATGAGAGATAATGTAGTAGACTGCTATTGTACTGCTTGCTTGCCAAAAGGACGCAGGCTGAGCAAATATTATTTCCCGAACCACTTCTTCCAGTTCCATCTCTGTGTCTGGTGTTCGAAGACCTAGGCCAGAGGACGTTCACTGAGTTGCCCGCCCGCGCTCTGTAACTTGAAGCGGGGAGGCTATTTGCTATGCATCCGCGCGCTAAGGAGACCTGACACCGCTGGCTGCATTTGCTGCTTCGCGCATATAGCGATCTTAAAACGCAGTGCTATTTTCGTTGATGTTAATTTGCTCCGTGTTAGGGCCTCGGTTCACAGCTCGGTCAGCCTTCCACGATACTATATTCCCGTTAGTTTCAGTAAAGGTTCTCCCGTCACATCACATTTAGGTCGAGGACTCCGTGAACTGTGAATGCACCGCGCGCAGGGACATGGGTTGTGCAAAGGTGCCTGCCTCGCATCGCGCCCTGGGTCCTTGGCTCCGTCGGATTCAAGTGATTCCCTCGTATTCTATTTAGAAACGTTCTCCTTTCTTGTCGAAAGGCTGTAGGGATGAATGTAAAACATAAAACAAACCAGCAGAATTAATTAGTTACCTAAATATAAATGTGAAAATAATAATAACCCAAATAAAATGGCATTATGTAGGCTAGTCAATTAACAGAAGTTTAGTCAAATTGCATCTAAAGGGATATTGTGATTAATCCAATATATTGTCACAAAGTATAGGACATAAATCTGTATGCATGCAACAAGACTATTCATCTCAGCACACTCATAAATCTAATTGATTGAAGTCTAAACTTATTTTATACATTTCAATAGCCTATATATATATATRTRTGTTTTTTAAACATTACAATAATAAAATACATGTTCTATTGTTATTATTCTTAAAATTACCTGGTTTTCTGCGGTTTTGTCCGCCCAACAGACTGCAAGTGTGATCAGCATGTACGTAGCGCGCCCGCACGTGGTTGATTGTCCGACCGCATTCTAGGAAGAACGTAGCCAGGCTGGAGTCTCGTGGCAGTCCTTCTTGAGTAGTGCGCAGGTTTCATCATTTCATTCTCCTTTCTATTTTCATCTGATGTAATAAATGATTCAAATGTATCCCTATCCTCGAATCATAATCAAACTAATGGAATCTAATCCATCTCAAAAGAAGCATGTAAAATACCTGGTAAATAAATATGTAGGCTATTGCATTTATTTCATAGGCTATGAAAACAGGATTTTATTGCAAATGAAATTGAATTGTACAGTATTGTATGAGCTAAATTAATTATACAATTATATTGCAGTTTTAACATTAGGCCTACAATTGTAGCATATTTCAAATTGTGTATAGGGAGAATATCGGTAGATTATCTCTTTCAACGGTTATTTAACCGATTTACTCAAGAGATTTTATAAAAATATTATTGTGCAGGCATTGTACTATTATATAGGCTACTATAATAACATATATACTCATTATTAAGAGGCCTATACCTTATCATTTGACTATCTAACAGGAAAAACTGCATCTGTTTATTTAGTAGCTAATAATTATTATAATTGCAAAACCACAATCCACTTCCCAAAGTGTAATCCTAAAATGTCAAGTAACACAAAATACAATTTTAWTTTATTTCCCTAACCTCTGTTTTTACAATAAAAAAATATTATTGAAATGGAATATTGAGATATTTTACAATTGTGATATGGAGCTAATATGGGCTAATTTTATATTATTTTAATGATAGTATAGTCTRTAATTGAATCTGTCTTTCTAATGAAGTAGTTTCCTCACATGAGTAGGCTAGAGTAACATAATATAGAATTACTGGACATACTTGGGTTCAGCCCAGCCTAGAGACAGAATGCGCATGGAGGAGAAATTATGTTTGGCCCCTAAAATTCCATGTCACCTTTCCACTTTAAACAGCCATGGCAGTTGTCCCAAAACGTTGAAACCGAGGCTACATGTTGTTACAACACAGCACAATAGTCATCCTAACCTCATGGAGGATTATATACTTCATAAACGCATATTGCCAAAATATTTAGGCCCGGGGAGGGCAAGTTTGCACATCGGTGCAAAGATGAAAACACATTTTAATGTTAGCTTCACTACATTGAACATTCATGGCGACAAGCATAGTCACTATTCATGCATCTGTCTCCTATTGTTATCAGACCTCGGTCTATGTGATGAATAACGAGGGCAACAGCACACATACATTCAAAAACACACACACACACAAACACACACGTTAATATATTGAATGTCTTCATTTTTCCTAGCATGGTGCAGGCAAAACAAATGCAGCATTTTATTCCAATAGGGAAGGCATAAACTCAACAACAGCACAAAGAGCGTTTAGAATGCAGACCCTGAAGTGCAGACTGTGAAGTGGATTCGCCTGCAGACATTAAACGTGTTTTGAAATGTTGTGAAAACAATAGTAGTAGACCAGGTTGGGATAACCCAAACATGGGTTAATTAAAACAGTGAGGGAAAAAAGTATTTGATCCCCTGCTGATTTTGTTCGTTGCCCACTGTACATTGAATATGATCAGTCTTGTAATTTTAAGGTAGGTTTATTTGAACAGTGAGAGACAGAATATCAACAAAAAAATCCAGAAAAACGCATGTCAACAAATTTTATAAATTGATTGCATTTTAATGAGGAAATAAGTATTTGACCCCTCTGCAAAACATGACTTATACTTGGCGCTAAAAAACCCTTGTTGGCATATGCGATCAACCAGAAGGTCAGATGTTTCTTGTAGTTGCCACCAGTTTGCGCACATCTCAGGAGGGATTTTGTCCCACTCCTCTTTTGCAGATCTTCTTCAAGTCATTAAGGTTTCGAGGCTGACGTTTGGCAACTCGAACCTTCAGCTCCCTCCACAGATTTTTCTTGGGATAAGGTCTGGAGACTCCTTAGGCCACTCCAGGACCTTAATGTGCTTTTTCTTGAGCCACTCCTTGTTGCCTTGCCGTGTGTTTGGTCTGTCATGCTGGAATACCCATCCACGACCCATTTTCAATACCCTGGCTAACGGAAGGAGTTTTCACCCAAGAGTTGACTACATGGCCCATCGCATCGTCCCTTTGATGCGGTGAAGTTTCCTGTCCCCTTAGCAGAAAAACACCCCCAAAGCATAATGTTCCACCTCCATGTTTGACGGTGGATGGTTTTCTGGGTCATGGCAGCCATCCTCCTCCTCCAAACACGACAAGTCTGATTTATGCCAAAAACTCCATTTTGGTCTCGTCTGACCACAACACGTTCACCCAGTTCCTCTGAATCATCAAGATGTTCATTGGCAAACTTCAGACGGCATGTATATGCTGCTTTCTGAGCACGGACCCTTGCAGGCGCTGCAGGATTCAGTCCTCTCACGCTAGTGTCGTTACAATGTTCTTGTGAGTATGGTCCCAGCTGCCTTGATATCATTGACAAGATCCTCCTGTGTATCTGGGCTATTCCTCACCATTCTCATGATCATTGCACTCCACGAGTGAGACTGCATGGAGCCCTAGGCCAAGGGAATTGACATCTTTTGTGTTCTTCCATTTGCAAAAATCCGCACCAACTGTTGTCACCTTCTCACCAAGCTGCCTTGCAATGTCTGTAGCCCATTCCAGCCTTGTGTAGAACTACAAATCTTGTCCCTGACATCCTTGGAGAGCTCTTTGTCTTGGCCATGTGGAGAGTTGGAATCTGATTGATTGATTGCTCTCGTGGACAGTGTCTTTTATACAGGTAAGAAACTGAGATTAGGAGCACTCCCTTAAAGAGTGTCTCCTAATCTCAGCTCGTTACCCGATGAAAGACACCTGGGAGCCAGAAATCTTTCTGATTGAGAGGGGTCAAATACTATTTCCCTCATTAAAATGCAAATCAATTTATAACATCTTTTGACATGCTTTTCTGATTTTTTGTTGTTATTCTGTCTCTCACTGTTCAAATAAACCTACCATAAAATTATAGACTGATCATTTCTTGTCATGGGCAAAACGTACAAAATCAGCAGGGATCAAATACTTTTTCCCTCACTGTATGTATTTTTTACTCTCAAGATTGGTTGACCTAGCAGCTGGGTCTTTTAATATAATCCTTGGGTATTTTCAGGAGGCGTGGCTTATTAGAGGCTGTCTTTCAGCTAGATATTATTTGCCACCCATGAGAGTAATGTCATTGTTTTCATCATATTACATTTACACATTCTTCTATAATATTATTTATTAAATATTATAATAAGTACACCATCTTGTTGCCTGATAAGGCATAGGCTTTTAGGGAACTCCTACACATCTGTAAGCCTCATTGAAGCTACAAAAATGTCAATCTTCAACATTAACATGATAAACTATACAACAGAACAGATGAACAGGAATGACATTTATTCTCATGGTGACTAAAAAAACTATCTGAAACCACCCCATATTAAACTACGCCTCCAGTCTTCTGATCTGACCAGCTGGGTCTTATCTTAAAACAACCCAGCACCAATAAACCAGCACCCATCATCAATAACCCAGCAGTTTTGAAAGAAAACAACCCAACTAAGTGACTCAATGCCTGCAACCCAGCACAGCAGGTGGGTCAACCAAACAACCCAGCACTTTTTAGAGTGTGCACGTTTTCAGTCAGAGCACATGATCTGCACCTGGGCTGGGACATGGGCTGAAAGATAGCTATGCTATGCATCTCTCACTCTCGCTCTCTCTCTCTCTCACTCTCTCACCAGACCAGCCCCTAGGCTAGGCAGCAGTCCCCATGGTAACATCAGCAAATGTCAAGTTCTCTCTCTCTCTCTTCATGTGATGTGATGTGAACTCTTGACCTCGCTGTTAAAATCCCCCAGTAATGGATCTGGTTTTATGAGTATATGACCATTCTCCTGGCCACAGCTTGGCACACCATATGTCACTGTGTCTATTTTACATTAGATCTCTTTCCAAGCAGGGACAGGATAATATAGACTATAGACATTTAGCTTACTAGCTTACTTCATAGACAGAAAACAATAATTTTATCCAACTGTGACTATGATATAGTATTCAAGCAGGCATAGAATTTTTGTCTAAGTAAGCTATAGAGAAAATAACCTACAGGCCATTGTAGTGTGTCGGTACACTCACTGTAGTTTGGAGAACATCTTCCTATAACTCTTAAATTGACTTGACTGGGATATAGCTCCGTTCTTCTCTGCACTAGATTCCTCTTCTGTTCACTGTGTGTATACACTCTTAGAAAAAAAGGTGCTATTTAGAACCTAAAKGAGTTCTTTGGCTGTCCCCATACAAGAACCCTTTGAAGAACCTATTTTGGTTCCAGTTAGAACCCTTTCCACAGAGGGTTCTASATGGAACCAAAAAGGGTTCTACCTGGAACCAAAAATGGTTATCCTATGGGGACAGCCGAAGAACCCCTTTGGAACCCTTTTTTCTAAGAGTGTAGTCCATTAGTCTGTTTTCACTGGGACTATGTGTTGTGAAATCACTAATGAAAATCCACTGTGGTGGAGGGAGCTAGGGGGTACTCACTGCCAAAAGCCATTTCTGCCCTGGCCGGCTGGAGCCCCAAGCTGCCAAGCCTCTTACTCTACTCTACTCTACTCCACTCCACTTTACTCTACTTTCTGCCAGGCTATAGGCTAGGCAATACAAGCCCTGCCACCGATACATCAAAACAAACACAACCAGAGCAGACACACTCAGATCCTTCTTCACGGCCTGGCCACCAATGAGATCCCTCCATCCCCCTTGCTCTCACTCCCTGTTAGCCTACTGTATTTGCCTCTGGTCCGTTTGCTCATTGCTGCTTTCTGCTCTCTCTCTCTCTCTCTCTTGTTCTCTCTCTCTCTCCCTCTCCGACTTCACCCAGTCCCAAGGTAAAGGAAGACTGGTCTCAGAAAATGTTGTATTATTCTGTATGTAAATACGAGACACATTTAGTATGATATGTTACGTTTCGTATGGTATGTATTAATTTGTGAATGTCCATCACTCATTTCGTATGATATGTTATGAAATACAATTAGTATTATATGTTAAGAATTTGCAAAATGTAAAATATGTTACGATTTTGCAAAACATACAATATGTTACGACAAAGCGTATGATATATTACAAATTCTATCTAGGTGGCTAACGGTAGCTAGCTGGCTAACATTAGCTAGGTTAGGGGTTAAGATTAGGGATTAGGGTTAAGGTTAAGGTTAACTTTAGGAGTTAGGTTAAAGGGTTAAGGATAGGGTTAGGGTCCACTAAAAGGTTTAAGTTAGGGTTAGCGGAAAGATTAGATAAAAGAGTTAAGGTTAGGGGAAGGGTTAGCTGACATGCTAAGTATTTGCAAAGTAAAAAGTAGTAAGTAATTGAAARATTGCTAATTAGCAAAATGCTAAAGTTGTCCGTGTTGAGATGAGATTTGCTAGACATTCGAATTACACGCCCACCCATCCACCCCGACCAACCATCCTACTAACTATTGGTCTTATTTAATCATATTAAACGTAACATATCATACTAATTTGAGTGTCCCGGACTTACAGTACATTTACTAYGTTACATCTAGTCTATGATACCAGGCTGCCAGGCCAGACCAGGCAAGAGTACCTTTATTATACATAATCAATGTTTAATCTCCTCTCCTGAACCTGACGTTGCTTTTCACACTCTCTACACAACCATTACATTTTGATGGCGGTAATGGAGATAAAACCAAAATGGAATAACTTTCCCTTCCATAACCCACCAAAAAAAGAGAGAGAACTTTCACAGGGTGTCAGACAGTGCCAGACAGCGCTCTTAGAGTTATGATTTTTTTGGTAAAACTTGTTAATATTTGAAGAGTACCTACATAAGAGCTTCATAACACATTCATAATCCATACATAACACATTCATAAGCTGCACTCTGGCACAGAAACACACCACTGTGTGTATTCATTGTTCTTACCAGAATCCTCCTGTCCCCCTTCTAGAATATTCAAATGTTCTAAGATTCTGGCTTGGATTCTCACAAACTGACATCCTTCCAAGAACTGCAGATAAATGTAAAATATTCAATAAATATTTTGTTAATGTTTGGACTATTTTACCGTTACACACAGAAAAACATACAGAGTAAATCTTGTTCAGATCTAGGTTTGAGGCCACCGTGGTGTGTGCGTGTGTGTGCATCCATGCATGTGTGTGCTTATGAGTGTCCATGTGTGTGTGCATCCATGTGTGTCTGTGTGTGTCTGTGTGTGTGTGCGTGTCTATCTAATTCTCTGTTAGTCTGTCATTGGTATTTGTTTTCCAAAGCGCTGTGCTGAGCTGCATCATTCTTTAGTGACAGGGCGATAGAATCAGCCCCACTGTTTGGAATTGGTTTCTCTGTGTGTGCGTGTGTGTATGTGTGTGTGTGTGTGTGTGTGTGTATGTGCGTGTGTGTATGAGAGAGAGAAAGAATGAGAGAGAAAAGCTTAGGTAATTGAGACAAATACATCTAAATAAATAGTGCCCAAGGCTTCTATGTGTTGTGTGTGTGAGTTTGTCTACTTTATATCTAACTATACACATCTCTAAGTGAGTGAGTGTGCGAATAGGTTATCTAGGTGTGGCAAAGGCTGTTTTTAGATGTTTCCAGCAGTTGGACAAAGACCATGGTGAACTTTTTACCCCAACCCTAGGGCTTCGGGTAACAGCCGTCAGGTGAGCTGTTTCGATTAATTAGGCAAATGCGATGACACACGCCAACATTGACTACATCAAATTGGGATAGACTCCACCATGCACAGGAACAAACAATCATTAAAAGGAAAGAAATTATGCACAAATTTGAAAAAGACAGCGAGATAAACAGAGATAGAGAGGATGAGAGAGATACATACAGACATCGGGAAAAAGGGCGGTTATAGATGCCAAAGTGTTTGTCTGTTGATCCAGCCTGACATTGAGAGAAGTGATGATCTGAATTGAGAATCRCAATGCCTGCCTGGCTTTGACCTGACCCCTATGCATTCCAGACCTGGGTTCAAACAGTATATGAAACAAATTAAAATACATAAGAGGCGCTTGCCTTGTGCAATAGAACCAATTGAATACTCCTCAAAGTGCAAATCAATCTTGTCTATCTGGCACTCAAGAACAAGCTCAATAAAATACTCAAAAAAGTAATGTAAAAAAAACTCTACTGATTTGAACCCAGGTAGGTCTGATGAACGAGGCAGTTAACCCACTGATCCCTGGTAGGCTGTCATTGTAAATAAGAATGTGTCCTTAACTGACTTGCCTAGTTAAATAAAAGTTAAATATATATATATTTTTAAATACCCAGGCATGTGAGTTCTGTTGACTTCTCTATCTAGCCTTGGGTCCCCTCATCAGCTCCCTTGTCCCAGCGCTCCCTCTCAAGGCTKCAGAGGGGTCTGTGGCGATGACATTGTTTGTTCATTTGGGGAAGCTCACCTGGGACCCGGCGGTGTCATGTCACGCTTGTCACGTCGCGTAACCACTCCTCCTGTCCTGCCACCTGACCTCTCCRTCAACCATAGCGTTGTCGCCAGGGGTAACGTCCCGATCGGGAGGCGAGGACGAGCGATGAGCAACAGCACCTCACCCTTCCTCCTCCTCCTCCTCYTTCTTCTTCTTCCACAAGCAGACGCTGTGGATACAGTGGGGTCAAACACTTTCTAAGAGTGTATTGGGGTTTGGGTTGATGAACGGGGAAATATGCATGGTCATAAAAAAAAATAMAAAAATACAGTGGCGCTGTATAGGACAGAGGCACTCGTCCTGAAATAAAGTAATAAAAAATAAGTATTTAAAGCACAGTTGTTTTTTTAATACAATGAATGGAATCTCAATACAAGAATGAACAGAAGTGGGGAATAAAATGAAATAAAAAGTGTTGAATAAACATATTCTAGATTCAAGAGCAAGCTGAACAATCTATTCAAGAGAGAAGTGACAGTGAAGGGAACAATCCATCTCCATGACACCATCTTATGGACAACAACAGTCACTGCATTTCAAACCATGAAACGCAAAATAATCTTCTCCAACCCCTTTCACAGATCTGTTCGAAAACAGGCAAATATTGTTGACTAAAAACAAACTCAGCCATTCTTTGCTATCAGCTCAAACCAATCCAATAGTATTCATTAGATATGAATTAGGCTCACAGACAATTGCACACAAGGATTTTAGTAGTCACTCCAACCTGTATATCAACATGGACAAATCCAGACAGAAGTAGCTTTTCATTGTAAAATGCCTACTATATTTTGAGATAGCCAGAGTATTATTTCTCTCTGATTTAGATGCAAGCTGTATTGGAGCTGGACATACAATACGGTCTCCCCGCCCACCCCATCCGCCCCCTCTCGGCCCTCTGAGCCAATGGGAGCTCGGCAGACCCTCAGGGGTGTGTCTCATTAGCTAGATTCCAGGACCTGGCTCTGTCCYACTGCATGCGCTCAGTCGGAAGAGATGCGCTCCAGAGGGGCCGACATCATCTGCATCATCTCCTTCTGTTGGAAACGGCAGGAGAGGAGATGGAAACGGCAGGAGAGGAGAGTGGAGGAGAGGAAAGTAGAGGAGCGGGGAAGAGAGGAGAGGGAGGATAGGAAAGGGGAGGAGGGGAGAAGAGATAAGAGAAGTTCTGCCATCCATGTCAAACACTCGCTGTTTATTCATGTCCATCTCTATCTCAATTTCAATTTCAATTTAAGGGGCTTTATTGGCATGGGAAACATATGTTTACATTGCCAAAGCAAGTGAAATAAATAATAAACAAAAGTCAAATTAACAATAAAAAATGTACATTAGACATTACACTCACAAAATKTTCAAAAGAATAAAGACATTTCAAATGTCATATTATGTCTATATACTGTGTTGTAATGACGTGCAAATAGTTAAAGTACAAAAGGGAAATTAATAAACATAAATATAGGTTGTATTTACAATGTTGTTTGTTCTTCACTGGTTGCCCTTTTCTTGTGGCAACAGGTCACAAATCTTGCTGCTGTGATGGCACACTGTGGTATTTCTCCCAATAGATATGGGAGTTKATCAAAATTGGATTTGTTTTCGAATTCTTTGTGGGTCTGTGTAATCTGAGGGAAATATGTGTCTCTAATATGGTCAAACATTTGGCAGGAGGTTAGGAAGTGCAGCTCAGTTTCCACATCATTTTGCGGGCAGTGTGCACATAGCATGTCTTCTCTTCAGAGCCATGTCTGCCTTCAATTTCTCAATAGCAAGGTTATGCTCACTGAGTCTGTACATAGTCAAAGATTTCCTTAGTTTTGGGTCATTCACAGTGGTCAGGTATTCTGCCATTGTGCATTCTCTGTTTAGGGCCAAATAGCATTCTAGTGTGCTCTGTTTTCTTTGTAAATTCTGTGTCAAGTAATTMTATTTTTGTTTTCTCATGATTTGGTTGGGTCTARTTGTGCTGCTGTCCTGGGGCTCTGTGGGTTCTGTTTGTGTTTGTGAACAGAGCCCCAGGACCAACTTGCTTAGGGGGCTCTTCTCCAGGTTCCTTTCTCTGTAGGTGATGGCTTTGTTATGGAAGGTTGTCAGGATTTTGATAATTAGCGGGTATCGGTCTAATTCTGCTCTGCATGCATTATTTGGTGTTTTACGTTGTACACAGCGGATGTATATATATATTTTTTGGGATGCTCTATTCTGAGCTTTTAGATAGGACCAAACCTAAGACCTGGCAGGGGACGAGAGGACAGAGAAGAGAGGGCTTGGTGAGTGGGTTTAAATAGCCATGAAGAAAGCCGCCTGTAGCCCAAGCCAAGCGAGCTACCTAATTCAGAGATGCCCCTTGGCGGTGGCAAAGGTAGGTGGGGGGGAGAGAGATAGGGGAGATGAGCCCCTACCTCATGGTCCATCAGCTTTAAAACATCCTGTACCCCCATGAGACCTGACCTTTCCCGCCAGAGATCTCCCATCTTTCCTTCCACTCTACTCACATCTATCCCTTCCACCAATGCTTTCAAAACAATTAACTCTCCAATGCCCAAACCTAGTGYTTTCAAAACAATTAACTCTCCAATGCCTAAACCTAGTGCTTTCAAAACAATTAACTCTCCAATACCCAAACCTAGTGCTTTCAAAACAATTAACTCTCCAATGCCCAAACTTAGTGCTTTCAAAACAATTAACTCTCCAATAACCAAACCTAGTGCTTTCAAACAATTAACTCTCCAATACCCAAACCTAGTGCTTTCAAAACAATTAACTCTCCAATGCCCAAACCCTAGTGCCTTTCAAAACATATAACTCTCCAATACCCAAACCTAGTGCTTTCAAAACAATTAACTCTCCAATGCCCAAACCTAGTGCTTTCAAAACAATTAACTCTCCAATACCCAAAAATCTTTGCTCAAAACAATTAACTCTCCAATACCCAAACCTAGTGCTTTCAAAACAATTAACTCTCCAATACCCAAACCTAGTGCTTTCAAAACAATTAACTCTCCAATGCCCAAACCTAGTGCTTTTTAAACAATTAACTCTCCAATACCCAAACCTAGGGCTTTCAAAGCAAGATATAATCAATAGCTCACCTTTTTTGGGGGGGGGGTATTAGAATACTACCTCGTCACAACTTCCACATTACAAAGGCTTTCAAAAGCATATATATAATCAATTGCTGAAATTGTTTTAGCATTTTTTTATATTATTGATGTTGTTAGTTAAAAAATTCAATATAACGACCATGGCTAAAATGTACTTTAATTCGCCATTCCGAAAGGCTCATCAAAATCTAGCATCTGTTCTTCATCGTTGAGCATCCGACAGACTAAGTAGGCTTTATTATCTTTACTGTCTATCATGTTGTACAGTAAGCTACTAGCTATTTCTTTGGAAAGCTACATGGTTTTGAATAATGCATGCGGTGAACACGGTGAAAGGTATGCTAATTGTGTTGGAATATAAGCTATTAAAACCACTTGAATATTAATGGGAACGTTGAAGCAGCATCACTGTCCACGTCCCAAATGGCATCCTATTCCCTGTGTGCKCTGTTCAAAAGTAGTGCACTACATAGGGAATAGGGTGCCAATTGGAACACAGCACTATATTTCTCCTCTTGGGTCGAGTGGAGGAAAAACTCCATTGTTCCAAAAGCCATTATTCAAATTCGTTTTTTTTTGTGTGCATTTTCTTTAATAGAAATCAACCAAACCATTAACTCCTGTGTTAACAAAGCCATAAAATGCATCCCAAATGGCACCTTATTCCCTACATAGTTTCACTACCTCCCAAAGCGCTCAGGTCAAAAGTTATTCACTACAAAGGAAATAGGGTACCATTTAGGACACAAACATAGATATATWTTTTTTTACTACAGCACCACTTGTGGATGGTAGGTAGGCTAGTGAGTGTTCATTGGGTGCACTGTTCTGATCTAGTCTATGTAAATGCAGCTTTACAATCACAAGAGCTCTAAAAAAGGTGAAAGGTCATTGTGGACCAATCTAAGCTCAGTCCACCTGGAACCAGTAAGAGGTTGGCTCAAAGTGGTTCCATCTATTTCTATGTGGACATCCCAAATGGCACCCTAATTCCCTGGGCTCTGGTCAACAGTACTGCACTAAATAGGGAATAGGGAACTATTTGGGAAGCAGGCTATGGTTCCATCAGCCACCATTGTTCCCACCACACCAGGGATACAGGTACAAGTAGGCCTATGCTGATGTGAGTAAAGATGATCTTTGTCTCCCTACATTAACATCATGTTTGTGTCCCAAATGGCACCCTATTCCTCATATAGAGCATAGGGCTCTGGTCAAAAGTAGTGCACTGTAAAGGGATTTGTGTGCTATTTGGGATGCAAGCCATGAGAGTAAGCCTGAATGGATAGAAGGGAGGGAGAAAGCGATATGATATAGTGCAATGGGACTCTATCACATAACATGAGTCACTATATGAGGTTTTCAAAAAACAACCGCATTTTGGTGCAAAATGATAGTAGCCCATGCTATGGTTCTAATGTTTCTCAAAATACAGTCAAAGCTAATGTGTAGCTGAAAAGCTCCAAGGTAGTGTTGCCATAGTTTTGAATAAGAAATACTGTACAGTATATGTTAAGTAAACAGCTGTAATGTAGGCCTATATCTAAAGACTTTCATTGTGGTATCGCCATTGATCATTTATGTTGGGATGTGCCAGTGACAGATAAGTGAAGTGATGGAAAATTGGAAATAACCTGGGTTCGGTTTCCCAAAGCATCTTAAGGCTAATTCATCGTTAGAGGTTTCCCAAAGCATCTTAAGGCTAATTCATCGTTAGAGGTTTCCCAAAAGCATCTTAAGGCTAATTCATCGTTAGAGGTTTCCCAAAAGCATCTTAAGGCTAATTCATCGTTAGAGGTTTCCCAAAAGCATATTTACGTCTAAGTTAATCGTTAGAACCATATGATCCGGTTCTATCAGTGATTTAACCTCCAGATACTTTTGRGAAACTGGGCCCTGTTGTGCCACTGTTTGTGCTGCTGCTACTTGGACACATTAAAAACTGTAGAAAGGCACTTTATTGTAACCTTTTATTAATCGGAGAAGGTGATAGATAATTACATATAGAAATTAGGGTTAGAGACTGCTGGTGACAGCGATTCTAGCTATGCTAAGCTAGCRTCAGCGTTACTTGTTTTTTTTCGACCAAGGCGGTGAACTATGAGTGGGTGACTTGGCTATCCCACATTGTTGCAGTGGTGAGTGGACTTTAAGTAAATGATTCAAAGTGGACATTTCGACCTACACGAGCATTGTTTCCACCACACATTCAATATTTGCAAGTTTAGTGAGCAATTACAGTGTAGGCCTGTATTAGCTACTACATACATTTCAATTGGAAATTGAAAGAGTGGGAAGATGAGGACAAGCCATGTATCTTTTTTTTTAAAGTGGTTGATTTAAAACAAAACATTTATCTGAAAGATGGTTGCCCCCTGCAGCGATGTTCAAACACAAATGGACTTCTTTGAAAGAGCATTTCGCGCGTCCACTCCTTGCGCCATGACAGACAGCTGGCATTGTACGATGATTGGTTACAGAAATGGCAACATTCGCAGCAATGAMGAGTCGACCACTCCACAATTACCGCTGATTGCGCGTGAGTGTTTTGGCTCTCCTAGCGGTCTKTGAGCTAGAAAAGCAGTTTGTTTTCATATCTTTTACTTGGGCATAAAAGCTTGATGCTTTTAAAAGCCATATAGACTAGAACCTTCTCATCTAGACTCATAATTTACCTGTCAATGGCAGAGCTGTCTTCAGTGAGAGGGCGATTCCCTGCGGTGATAATTGCGGCGGAAGGGTTGGCTCCCCTGCCCTCCTCATGACAAAATATTAGTCAACATTCTTTATAGAGAGCAATTTAAATTCTATGAAAGCCTGTCTAACGCTCTCCCCGACCAATATGTAGTTTCTATTTATGTGGAAACATGTTCAATTCTCTGGTAGGTCTATCAAATAAAGATCGATGTAGCTCACAAGTCTATCAATCCTGTCTGTAAATACCGCAACAGTGCCTTGTTTGCTTCAACACCAACAACGCACAGTAGAATAACATCTCAAAAGATTCACTGCAACAATTCAGTAATATTTAATAATTCACAACTTAAGATTGTACAGTTTCTTATATTTTTCTAAATGCTTTAAAAAAAACATTGGATATCTGTGCCTGTACTCACAAAGCAGCTCAGTGTGTCAGTGCTGATCTAGAATCAGTTTAACCTTTTTGATCATAATGAACAAGATGTCACGGAGAGGGGGAACCCAATTCTTGATCAGCACTCCACCTTTGATATACTTTGTGCATATGGACCCTCTATGACCATGTATGCTACTTTATATTTAACCCTGTATACTACCTTATATAGGTCCATGTCAAACATTTCTACACCTGTACTGGTGCTGGACACATTTCAACACTCATGAAATGTACTAGGCCCAGTTTCCCAAAGGCATCTTAAGACTTAAGGCTTTTGGGAAACTGGGCCCAGGTCTGTCATCTACACAAAGTGACACAAGATCTCCATCTTGTGGTAAAACTATAAGCGGTCATATGGGTAATTCTGCTTGAAACTGGAACAAAAATAATTTGGATCTTTATTTATTTGTATTTTTTTTTACATGAAAACATATTTTGGAGCAAGATTG
This sequence comes from Salvelinus sp. IW2-2015, assembly GCF_002910315.2. Classification (NCBI taxonomy): domain Eukaryota; kingdom Metazoa; phylum Chordata; class Actinopteri; order Salmoniformes; family Salmonidae; genus Salvelinus; species Salvelinus sp. IW2-2015. The sequence goes on along the minus strand of NC_036876.1, from coordinate 3,394,396 downwards.
TTTGGTAGCCTACATATTTGACATTTGTATGTAAACGGATTGTTGAGGAATTAATAATTACATTTGGAATATTTGTGACATTTGTGAACGACCCACATGAAAAATCGGTGTTTCCTTTCCTTCTGTTGTATCTGTTTATCAGTGAATTATTTTTTTAAATCTCATTTTCAAAAAAATAAGAAACACATTAAATACAACTCATCCCACCATTGATCTCTTCACAAAGGTTTCTTTCCAAACAGCTTGTGAGGATTTTCTCTCATCCCAGTCCACCCTCTCATCCAAACTGAAGATCAGTCTCCATTGTATTGATAGTCACTGGTTCTCTATCTTCTCCATTAGCTCTGCTGTTTGGGACTTGRTCTTCCTGCTGGCCAGAACATAGTACTATATCTACCCCCAAGTTGTCCCAGGAGCCACTGGAGGTCCCTGACTTTTCTTTAACCAGGCAAGTCAGTTAAAAACAAATTCTTATTTACAATGACAGCYTAGGATCGGGGATTCAATCTAGCAACCTTTCAGTTACTGGCCCAACACTCTAACCACTAGGCTACCTGCCGCTTGGAGGTAACTTGTTAATGTCTTAAATTTCCTTAGAATTGTTAAAATCACACAATACACACCAGATGATGTAATCAAAAACACTTGTCTTCCTCTATTTTTTTTACTACAAAACATAGAAACGTGCCATTTTAACATATGATGTTGGGGTAGTGCTRGAGATGATGAATATAAAGTTGAAGATATTTTTATTTCCCTTTAAGATTGGTAATGTAAATGCTTGTATACAGACCTTCATTTTGTTGTGAACCTGTTTATCTTGATGATTAATCTACTATATTGCATACATATACTGTAAGTATATTTTCTATTTGCAGTTATAGGAAGTATAGAGCAGGGACTGCTACAACACTGCCCTGTGGTAGCAAGGGTGGCTCCTCCATTTTGGGTAAATTGTGCCCTCTACTGGGCTTCAATACCAGATTCCTTATGACATTACTGTAGCGTTATTTGTACTTAAATGAACATGCACTGTATGTAGATAATTCTACAAAAATTAATTAGGACATTCTATCAGTAATCAAAGAATATTATGTGTTAACTTGCACCCTAAGAACACAGACAGTGTTGACAGTGACTGGTGCCCTACAACATCAACAGAGAGAGATGTAGAGGGGAGGCAGGTGTTGGATGACTACTCCCTTTCTTCAAATCRGGAAGTGGCAAATATAAGGTAGACACGATCAGATAACTTCTTATTCTTTAAMGTTTTATGGCCACCACCTACTGTACTGGGTCTTCTTCTTTTATATTATGGCAGTCCATAAAGAAATGCCACAGTTGTATGCCGCCACCCACTGCCTTGGCTGTATATCTGCCCAAATACTGTAATTAACCAAATGAAACCAAACAAAATAAACAAAAACAAAACTTAATGTACTCCTTTATTCAGATTCAACTGCCAACGCCCAACGCCCAACGCCCAACGCCTGAGAAGGAAGAACATCTTTGGAAACTATTCTTTGCAATGTTTCGACAGTGAAGTTCTGGAAACCCCAAAAACCTTTCAGCACCAAGTACTATTATGTCCAGTTTCTTGGCCTTTTTTGTTTGTTTGTGCTGTACAATTAAACACATGCGAGATAAACACCATAAAATCCACCTTCTTCACAATCAGCATATCAGTTTCCTTCAACAGTTGAACAACACTGAATTTCCACAGTGTGCGGAGCATCCATCGCCATATTTTCAGCTCCCCTCGCTCCTTCAACTATTTCACGTGCCTCTGTGTAGGAGACCTGCTGTATATCCCTGACCCTTGCCTCTTCATACTCCTTYACCCTAACCGGGCACTCCGGTGAATCACACACTTGATACATCTCCATACTTTCTGTAATTACGGCAAAATAACATCTTGGACACAAAAGCTCTCATCACATATTTGGGCTCCCKAGTGGCGCAGTGGTCTAAGACACTGTATCGCAGTGCAGGAGGTGTCACTGCAGTACCTGGTTTGAATCCATGCTGWATCACATCTGACCGTAATTGGGAGTCCCATAGGGTGGTGCACAATTGGCCCAGCGTCGTCCGGGGTAGGCCGTCATTGTAAATAAGAATTYGTTCTTAACTGACTTGCCTAGTTAAATGTAAAAATACTTAACATATCCCATCTTCACATGTGAAGGGAGATACTCTTCGTCAAACATCAATAATACAGACAGGCTTTCTTCTCTTCCCCCATCCACTACACGGTTCAGCCGGCGTGCTCCAACTACTCCTGGTATGCGCCTCGTAAACCACAAGGCATGCACAACCAATGCGACACCAGAGAAGACACCTTTTAACGGTGCTCTGCTACAAAAATCTCCACTTCATAAGTCGATAGCCTTTTCCTTCTGCTCTTTCGACACACAAAAAATCGGAACAAAACCACTTCTGGTCACTCTAACCGACTCCACCTTTCCCAATGCATCCCTTACCATCCTAGATACTTCAAACGGATCTCCCAAAAAAGCATAATTGTCAGTGAAACTTATTCCAACTAAAAACCTATACTCATTAACAACTTTAGCCCTTTTTGTTCCATTTTCCTTTATCACTGTCTTCCACTCTTCAGCCAAACTGCAAGGGTCCACTCTCTCCACCAATCTCACTCCCACTGGGCTGTAATAATTCTTTACATCCTCGGAACGAGGCCCGAACAAGGCAGTCCTCACCGAGGGTACTTCATCCACGCTCCCGCCAGGTTCCATCTCCGAACTACTAGAGCACGTATCCCTCTTTTAACACTTGTCACCCACCTTCCTTACCACTCCCCTTCCCGCTACACTCAACTCATTCTCGGCTGTCATCAKTACACTTTCCACCGCAGTTGATTCACCCTCACTCTTTGCATGTTCATTTCCTTCTCCAGCTCTTCCAGATGTTCTGTGCAATCCTCCATTTCATATTCACTCAGGACATATTTCACTTTTCTTCTGTTTCCCTTGTCTACCGTGCAGTGTATGGATCATTCAAAAAATATATATATTTTAGGACATTCTCTCAAAAATCAAATAATATAAAGTTTTAGCTGGCGCCCTAAGAACACTCAGTGTTGACAGTGACAGGTGCCCTAAGCCAAGGCTCCCTTTTCCTGGAGATCTACTGACTACCGTCCTGAATGTTTTCAGTCCAACCCTAACCTAACATAACAGGGGCGTATTCATTATACTGATTCTGTTGCAAAATATTAATTAAATGGAATAAAACAGAGTGAAATGTGGAGTGACCTACCTGAATTTGTCCAATATAAACTAATTTTGCTCTGTTTGCTTCCTWTTGGTTCTTAAACGGTAAACGGTTTTCGTAATGAATGCACCCCAGGGTTATATTCATTACGTCTTGCAATGAAAACCGTTTACCATTTAAGAAGCAAACAGAACAATCAGACGTTGGGTGACACCTCCTTCAAGGGGTATACTATAAGCAGGATTAATGAGTTAGCCAGCTAAATTTGATAAACAAGCAGAAATAACTATAATTTTTGGGTCATAAAGAAAGCTAAACTTAGATATGTGTTTTTGGTTGTTGAGTCAATTAGACAATGACCATTTCAAGCTACTCTTTCTAAAAAAGTAAAGGTTATTTCAGAATATTTTGGCAAGATAGCTGGCTGTCATTGATCTTCCTKTGTAGTATACCCCTCTGGACACAAATCAGGATGTTGTACAGTACATATCAGGTAGACAGCAGTGGAGGCTGCTGAGGGRAGAACGGCTCATCATAATGGGTGGAACAGAGCAAATGGAATGGCATCAAACACATGGAAATCACGTGTTTGATGTTTTTGCTATCATTCCACTAATTCCGCTCCAGCCATTACCAYGAGCCCGTCCTCCCCTATTTACGTGCCACCAACCTCCTGTGGTAGACAGGATACGTTACAAAGAACTATTTTGGACTACACTTCGACAGATGAGTACAAGACAGAAAAATTCAAAATCTAGAAAAAATTCCTGACAATAAGAGAGCGTTGAAAGGCAAGGACTTTAATAACTAGATTAATGTTTCCTACACTCACAAAGTTTGTTTAGGTAAGTCGTCAGCGTAGCTTTCAAGGATGACTACAATCTAGGGTGAGCTGTGGTATAAATGGATAAATCTCCCATGAGCAAGTGTGATGGAGATATCAGAAAGAAGTGGTGCGTTTTGTACTGTTGACTGCGTTATGATTTGACTGATTGGTCGTTCAAATACCTGCACACAGACCTTAATGTGTTGGGAACCTTTTTATACTGCTGATAAACATTTGTTATTCTGCTGTATTGTATACATACTAAGTATATTTTCTTTTTACTATTATGGGCTGTTTCCTCATGTTAGTGGGTTCTTTGTGACTCTGGGAATGTTGAAAAAAACTGATTTAATCAATATTGTAAGCAGCAGTCACATCTCATTCCTGTTTGCTTTCAACATGCATGTGTTTCTCTCTGAAAGGTACAAACTATATTAGAGAGAATTGTACTTGTGTATATACTTATGCATATACAGTGCATTCTGTAACTATTCAGACCCCTTAACTTTTTCCACGTTTTGTTACGTTACAGCCTTATTCTAAAATTGATTAAAAAAAAAAAAATCCTCATCAATCTACACACAATACCCCATAATGACAAAGTGAAAACAGACATTTTTCAGACATTTTTGCAAAAAAATACCATCAGTATTCAGACCCTTTGCTATGTGACTCGAAATTGAGCTCAGGTGCATCCTGTTTCCATTGATCATTCGTGAGYTGTTTCTACAACTTGATTGGCGTCCACCTGTGGTAAATTCAATTGATTGGACATGATTTGGAAAGGCACACACATGTCTACAAAGGTCCCACAGTTGACAGTGCATGTCAGAGCAAAAACCAAGCCATGAGGTTGAAGGAATTGTCCGTAGAGCTCCGAAACAGGATTGTGTCGAGGCACAGATCTGGGGAAGGTTACCAAAACATTTCTGCAGCATTGAAGGTCCCCAAGAACACAGTGGCCTCCATCATTCTTAAATGGAAGAAGTTTGGAACCACCAAGACTCTTCCTAGAGCTGACTGCCCGGGCCAAACTCTGCTATAGGGGGAGAAGGGCCTTGGTCAGGGTTGTGACCAAGAACCTGATGGAGATGGGAGAACCTTCCAGAAGGACAACTATCTCTGCAGCACTCCACCAATCAGGCCTTTATGGTAGACTGGCCAGATGGAAGCCACTCCTCAGTAAAGGGCACATAACAGCCCATTTGGAGTTTGCCAAAATGCACCTAAAGACTCTCAGACCATGAGAAACAATATTCTCTGGTCTGATGAAACCAAGATTGAACTCTTTGGCCTGAATGCCAAGCGTCACGTCTGGAGGAAACTTGGCACCATCCCTACGGTGAAGCATAGTGGTGGCAGCATCATGCTGTGGGGGTGTTTTTCAGCAGCAGGGACTGGGAGACTAGTCAGGATCGAGGCAGAGATGAACAGAGCAAAGTACAGAGAGATCCTTGATGAAAACCTGCTCCAGAGAGCTCAGGACCTCAGACTGGGGAGAAGGTTCACCTTCCAACAGGGCAAAGACCCAAAGCACACAGCCAAGACAACACAGGAGTGGCTTCGGGACAAGTTTCTGAATGTCCTTGAGTGGCCCAGCCAGCGCCCGGACTTGAACTGGATCGAACATCTTTGGAGAGACCTGAAAATAGCTGTGCAGCTCCTCATCCAACCTGACAGAGGTTGAGGATCTGAGAGAAGAATGGGAGAAACTCTGAAAATAACTGACATTTATTATGAAAATGTTTAATACATTTTCTTGAATTACAATTATTTCATTATCAGACAAAGCGGATGATACTGCCTCTAGAAATATTACTGCTTATACACATTTGTACTCCTAAAAATGTGCCTTTAAAAGTGAACAAGCAATTACCCAGTTTGTGTCTTCCTCATTATTGTCCACCTTGAAAGATCCATATAAATGTTTTTTTTAATCTATAATTATATGAAATTAGAAATTGAACATACCAGTGTTTTGGAGGAGAGTCACTGCTATTTCATCTCTCATGATGTTAACATCTTTGTCCGTATTTGAAAAGACAATCGACTCCTCCTTCAGAACACATTCAGCAAACTGGKAAAAAAATTGGATGGGCATTTCAGTCTTCCCCAACAAAATGATGTCACACTTAAGATTCTAATTCGCAAGTAAACAACGACACAGCTATAATATAATTTGACAGTTCTGTTTTGCCTTTTAATCAGTATACTTTCAGTAGGTTAACTGAACATTACTTATACTCTCATACTYACTTTCAAGGCAAAGACCCCACAAGAAGTAACATCTTGTTGGCATGGGTGAGGAAGGTACCACACGCCCATCTGGAGATACTACACCYCTTCTCTCTCAGGAATGATCTGAACATATATGTTAATACAAGTACAGCATTTTGAAACACTTCCTTGATTASAATATAGAGATTAATAACAGAGGGGAATCTGAGAATGCAGGGATTCCAGCAGGGTGTGAGTTGAAGTAGTCAAATCTGGAGCTGACAAGGCTCTGACTTGGCATCTTGGGGGCATCGCTGGATGGTGTGGAGGAAGAAGCAGAACGTTCAGGTTAGAGCTGGAATGTAAATGACGTGATCATCTGGGATGATCTAACATCTGGGAATGGGCAGGCATTCCCTCGAATGAAGTGCATCTCCGTCTTGCTGATTATGTGCTGTCATCCAGGTGGAAATGTCACCTGTATATCTGATGTAGGAAAAGAGATAAGAGATAAGTTGAGTGTCCTGTGAATATGTTTAGGTATATGTACTGTACTTGTGTGTGTATGTGTATATAGATCTTGGTACATATATATATATTTTTAATTTCAATTATTATTATCATTATTGTGTTTTGTGGTTAAGGGGTGGGGGAGGTTGATGGGGATGGTGGAGGTGSWGGTGGTGTCCTATTGAGGGTGAAGGGACCTATTGGGGAGGGGATTCTTCATGGAAAAACATTCAGTCATAGTTTTGTTTATTGTATTATTTACATTTGTTTATTTTTTCCTATTTAAAAAAAATATTATTATAACAGTTTACTGTGATTATGGATATGCACTCATGTTGACTTAAAAATTTAAATAAATTTTTTGATTTATTAAAAATGTATTATTAAAAATAAAAATAAAAATTTTTGATTTATTATTTTTATTATTATTTTATTATTACTACTGTGCCTACATTCTTAAAAACTAAAACAGAAAAAGTGTTTAAAAAAAATGTAGGAAAAGCCATGAGGGAAAAAAAAGCACGATGGGATGGAGGGTTGAGGGATGGGTAGAGAGAACAGTAGAGGGCTCTGAAAACGATTATTGCTGAAATAACCACTTCATTTTCCGCCTTCACTGATCTGTCTCGTATCTCGCAAAGGGTAATGGGATAGATCAAAAGTAGTCCGGCTACAATGGGCTGCCGTAACATTCGAAAATACTACCTAGGTGACATCGTCTGCTTAATTTCATCCTCAAAACATGCTGAATTAATCAAAGCTAAAATGATACAACTGTAAATAATGTTGACCTGTTTTGGTTAAGAATTTCCTATTCGCACCATCTCACATCTAGCAAAGCAGGTCTGTGCTTCAATTAGTTGTATTTCTGAAGTTTGACAATGGGCACGAAAGCTATCATAATTTGTCCAACATTAGCTTGTTACTGAGCCAGTCACTGAAACGATGCAGCTACCAACCTGCAACATACTTAGTGCTGCACAGTTAATGTTGAATGCTTCCAACAAAAACCTAGCTAGCAAGCTACTGTAGAAGTGCTGCTAACATGAGTTTTCACGAAGCAGGTTTTCTGACTCGAGTCATTGCAGTAGCCTCCCGTCCCGAGTCAGCTGCTGTGCTTAGCTGACCCAACGATACAAAGTAACTTTAGCGATCACGGAGAAACATGCTACTCGACTTGATTTTTATTTTACTCGTAACGGTTGTGAATTTGAAAATATGTTTTCCTCAATGTAACATTTTTGCTATTTGTGTAAATTACGATTGTTAATTGTTTCGTGTCTGACTTTTTCAGAATTTCAGAATTGGTCCCTATTGACTTGTTTTAAAAATATTGTATTGCTCTGTGTAAATGTTTTATTGTCCATTAACAGGACAAATCATAATCCTGAGGACCTAGAACATTCTGTAAAAGACTAACATATTGTATTGGTATCTGAGAGAACATACTGTAAATGAGACCTACATGTTTTGGAKACATTTTAGCAGATGCTCTTATCCAGAGAGACTTACATGCACAATTAGGGTTAAGTGCCTTGCTCAAGGGCACATCGACAACAAMAAAAAATCACCTACTCAACTCAGTATTTGAACCAGCGACCTTTGGGTTACTGGCCCAACGCGTTTGACTTCTAGGCTACCAACCTACATGTTGTATTGGTCTCTGATGATAAACTTACTTTATTGAAAATGCCTTTATAAAGAGTAAATTAAACTTTCATTGTCATGTTTATAACCACAAAAATAAAGATTCAAATTTAGAAAACATCTATATTTCCCCWAAAATATAGAGAAAATTGATTATCGTTCAATACTTGTTTTTTTCGTTGAGTTTTTTTGCCATTGCCATTTCTCTGAGTTTCATTGGGCATGACACCAGTGCCTGACCTTCCTTCTATTGGGCTTCAGACTTTCCTTTACACCTTGGTTCTGTTGTGGTCCTAGCTTTCATATGATACAGTTAACAAGTCTGTGGTAACATGATCAATGCCAATAACAATCCACACATGAATAGTAAGAATACTGCAGGTAAGTGTATACAGTATATACATATTAAATTGTAATAATGTTTAGTGTCCACACTAAAACAATGTCTATTGGGCTTCTGTTGTGGTCCTGGCTACAGTGTGTTGTCCTGGTTCACTTCCAGAGAGCACAGCAGCACACCACACGTTATAGCTCAGCTCACCACTAGGAGTCATATATCCCTCAATGTCACTAGGGGGTTAACACAACTAGACTGTTGTTTTGGTGTTGGAGAGTTATTTTTGTGTTGATTGTAGTATACATAGGTATAACACAATATACAGTGCGCCCCAAAAGTATTGGGACAGTGACAATGTTGTTGCTGTTTTGGTTCTGTCCTCCAGCACTTTGGAATTGAAATGATACAATGACTATGAGGTTAAAGTGCAACTGTCAGCTTTAATGTGTGGATATTTCCATTCATATCGGGTGAACCGTTCACCCCCCCTTCCCAAAATGCTAACCTCCTCTGTTATTGTAATGGGGAGAGGTTAGCATGTCTTGGAGGTATGATATTTGTGCGTCTGTAACTTTCTCACTCATYGTTATTCAAGATTCATTCAGGATTATCCATAACCATGGTCGCATCCACATTAATGTAGAAGTGTTTAGAAACATGTTATAAAGTATAATAATGTAGATTATGTAGGTAATATAGATGTAGGTAATGTATATAATGTGGGAAATGTAGGAACTCTGGATGTGGATAATGTAGGAAATGTAGATGTATATACGGTAGATAATGCAGATAATGTTGTGGTAAGTAGTGTAGATAATGTAGGCAATGTAGATGTACAGTAGATAATGTAACTAATTGTGTACGCTGAGGCTACAGTGTAAAGTGTGTTTAGTTTACGTCATTCTATTTTATCTTTGACAGTCTCACAACAAAACATCAGAGTGACATTCACACTCTGATTATGAGTCAAGTTGGCTTGTCTCCAGTACTTGCCCATCTTTCACTGTCTGTCAAACAGAGATGACACATTCCACACCTTCATCCCAAGTTGGCCGAACTGCCTACCCAAAGAGCCCAATGCAACCTAAACTCCTTATACACACAGCCCATCCCACCACTAATACTGAGACTGGCTCTCTCGCACGCACGCACACACACACACACACACACACACACACACACACACACACACACTATCTCTGCCATGGAGAGGGCCCTTCCCTTTCCTGTATATAAATGGATTCAGAGGGACCCCAGCAACAGCCTGTCTTTGTGTGTGAGAGAGACAGACACTCAGCCCCTGAGGATCAACTCTATCAGACAACTGCAGCTTTCCCCTCTTCAACTTCTACAGAGGTGAGTTTAGTCTTCACTGGTCACTGCGAGCCCTTTAATTCGGCCCGTGTCTCCATCTCTCCATTTTGTTACATACTACAGCACCTTTACATTTTTTATAAACGCTAATAAAAGCAGATTTTAATGTGGGGACCTGGGGGCTTATGAAAGTCCTAAATGGAATGTTCCAGCATGAGAACAGAGTGCTGGTTTGAATTGTTCTTTATTCCACACCGTGATCTGGTTCAGTTTATTCCACACCGTGATCTGGTTCAGTTTATTCCACACCGTGATCTGGTTCAGTTTATTGCCACCACCGTGATCTGGTTCAGTTTATTCCACACCGTGATCTGGTTCAGTTTATTCCACACCGTGATCTGGTTCAGTTTATTCCACACCGTGATCTGGTTCAGAATCAGGATTATTTGATGCTTCTGCGTCTTTTTCCTTTACTTTGGCATTTGGTTGTAAAATGCTGTTAAACTATTAATGCAGGAGTCACGTTTGCACAAGTGTGTATTTTTATGTTAATGCATGTACACACCACACTACATACAACTGTATGGGGACATTTTTGTAGTGCAAAGGCATTGCGCAAAGTGGGAAAAATGATATAAAGCTAGTTATAATCTGACAGCATGACTACATTTGAAAAATGTCCTCAACAATGTGCTTCCTAAAGAGAAGACTTGATGTATTGCTTAGTTAAAACAATGTTTTAATAATCAGCTCCTTATAACGCACATTGTTGAAGAAAAGTTTAAAACTAAATCACAGTGCGAGATTATAATGAGGTTCACGGTTTTTTTTGCACTTTGCACTATGAAAATGTAGCTCTATACAGTATATCTATTGTATAATCCATTGATTTATGGCTGAAAATAGTAATAACCTGCAGCATTTACACAACAAATAGGCACAGTCCCAAAGAACATCTATAAAAACCTGTGGTGATGTTGTTTCTACAGAATGCACGTTTGTGTGCACTCTAAAAAAAAACAATGCTGGGTTGTTTGGTTGACACAAATGCTGTTTGGTTGACATAAACCCCAAACCTGTCTCCTGGACCAGCACAGCACACGTCCATTACATAACGACTCCATTCTCAAATATGTGTTTGTGCCACAAAGCTGCATGACGTATGATGTGCCATACTTACATTTTATGAAAACAACCATTGTGTATTGAATTATTAAAACAGTGATACCACACTCTTGCATACTCGTTTCAATGAAACCCTCCCCCCCCCACCTATAATAAACAGGCTGTGAAAGTAAAGACACCCAGAGGGGATGGCTGGGTGAGGGGATATTTATCTTAGTGCTACTTTATCAAATCAAATGTTATTTGTCACATGCGCCGAATAGAGTAGACCTTACAGTGAAATGCTTACTTACAAGCCCTTAAGCCCTTAACCAACCATGCAGTTTTAAGAAAAAATACCTAAAAAAATAAGAAATAAAAGTAACAAATAATTAAAGAGCAGCAGTAAAATAACAATAGCGAGGCTATATGAAAGGGGGTACAGAGTCAATGTGCGGGGTGGCACCAGTTAGTAGAGGTAATTGAGGTAATATGTACATGTAGGTAGATTTATTAAAGTGACTATGCACAGATAATAACAGGGACTAGCAGCAGTGTAAAAGAGGTGGGGGCCAATACAAATAGTGTGGGTAGCCATTTGATTAGATGTTCAGGAGTCTTATGGCTTGGGGGCTTATGGCTTGGGGGTAGAAGCTGTTTAGAAGCCTCTTGGACCTAGACTTGGCGCTCCGGTACCACTTCCCGTGTGGTAGCAGAGAGAACAGTCTATGATTAGGGTGGCTGGAGTCATTGACAATTTTTAGGGTCTTCCTCTGACACCGCCTGGTATAGAGGTCCTAGATGGCAGGMAGCTTGGCCCCAGTGATGTACTGSGCCGTACGCACTACCCTCTATAGTGTCTTGCAGTCGGAGGCCGAGCAGTTGCCATACCAGGCAGTGATGCAACCACCAGGATGCTCTCGATGGTGCAGCTGTAGAACCTTTTGAGGATCTGAGGACCCATGACAAATCTTTTCAGTGTCTTGAGGGGGAATCGGTTTTGTCGTACCCTCTTCATGACTGTCTTGGTGTGCTTGGACCATGTTAGTTTATTGGTGATGTGGACACCAAGGAACTTGAAGCTCTYAACCTGCTCCACTACAGCCCCGTCGATGAGMATGGGGACGTGCTCGGTCATCCTTTTCCTGTCGTYCACAATCATCTCCTTAGTCTTGGTTACATTGAGGGATAGGTTGTTATTCTGGCACCACACGGCCAGGTCTCTGACCTCCTCCCTATAGGCTCGTCTCATTGTCGGTGATCAGGCTGACCACTGTTGTGTCATCGACAAACTTAATGATGGTGTTGGAGTCGTGCCTGGCTGTGCAGTCATGAGTGAAATGGGAGTACAGGAGGTGACTGAGCACGCACCCCTGAGGGGCCCCCGTGTTGAGGATCAGCGTGGTGGATGTGTTGTTACCTACCCTTACCACCTGGGGGGCAGCCTGTCAGGAAGTCTAGCATCCAGTTGCAGAGTGAGGTGTTTAGTCCCAGGGTCCTTAGCTTAGTGATGAGCTTTGAGGGCACTATGGTGTTAAACGCTGAGCTGTAGTCAACGAATAGCATTCTCACATAGGTGTTCCTTTTGTCCAGGTGTGAAAGCACAGTGTGGAGTGCAATAGAGATTGCATCATCTGTGGATGATCGACTTACAGTATGTGTCTAGAGACTTAATTTACTTCCATGGTTTTGATGTTAGTCCCTATTAGATGGAAGCTTGTGGCTCAAAGGAGTTTGAACTAATCCAACATTAGTAACTTGCAACCCACTGCTGGTAGTTTATGATGGGTCTAATAGCTGTTGTTTTTATTGACTGCTGGACCTGCTCTAAATGCAAAGCCTATTTCGTGAACTGCCGGGTTTAACTTGGATACAGAGTATACTAGTTTGTTATTTATATTATAACCCCCTACTTACTATTACTATTATTACGTCCTACTTGTAATACTGTTCCATAATATTACTTAATTTTACCACAAATACTGGTATATTTTTTTGGTACATAGTCTTTTTCACTACATGCCCAAATTATCAAAATGACCCACGCAAATGGAATGTTTTTACTATTTTTTTTTAAATGAATCCAACATGTGATTCTAAACAAAGAAATGTGATGACATCACTTTTGTGACCCACCTTGATACAATACAGGGAGATGATTTCAAGTTTAGAATTCCTTGATCGTTAACAACCATTTTTTCTCTTTAATTTGTTCAGTTGAACTGCACAGTTTAATGGCACTCAGAACAACACAACGCCAAAACAAACAACACAAAAATGTTTGACTTTGCCAACCGCTTTTTGGAATTGAGCCCTCGTTTTCTTTGTACAGCACATAAATAAACAACAAGAAAATAAAAAACACAGGCTCCTCTCAGTGAAACCACAAAGCATTTCATACCTAAGTTTGCTGATCTAGTCACTGATATGCAAATCATTTTTTTTATATATATACATGTGGCTTGTGTTAAAGTTTACGTGTGTCTCATCCAGCTCCGTACTCACGTTCACTACTGCTGCCATACCTCAATGTGAAACAGATGGTTGTCGAAACAGTTAATCCCTTAKCATCCACAGTACAACTGTCCTCTCAAAGGGTTAGCTGAATATGAATGGAGTTGTCAGTGATACGCTACCATCGACGGAATTCAGGACCGGTGTTCATTAAGCATCTCAGATTGCTGATCTGGGATCAGATCCCCTCCTGCCCATTTAATATTATTCTTTATGAACTTCTGAACTGTTCTGTGGTATCTTATAACATTATCACTCTGTCTGTCTGCCTGCCTGCCTGTCTGCCTGTGTGTCTGCCCGTATGTCTGTCTGCCTGTCTACCTGTCCTTCTGCCTGTCTGTCTGTCCGTCCATCTGAATGTGTCCCAGGCCTGTGAGGTGACATTTCAGYGCTAGTACCATGTCTAACCCGGAGCCCGCAGCCCAGCCACCACCCCAGGTGTCCCACCGCGGCCGCAGCGCCGCCCCCATCGCCAGCTCCAATGCAGAGGGGGAGGAGGTGCCTGAGTTCGATTCCTTCGGCATAATTGGACCCCGAGGACCTCCTCCACTCAGGGGTGAGGAGGAGAATGAGCTTGTGTGTGTGTGTGTGTATGTGTGTGCGTACGTGTGTGTGTGTGAAGAGGATAAGGAGGCGCTGTGTGTGTGTGTGTGTGTGTATGTGTGTGTGTGTGAAGAGGATAAGGAGGCGCTGTGTGTGTGCCCCCTCAGATGTGTGCTGTTTTAAAACAAATACTATAGCCACCTAGCAATTTTATGACGTTTGCTTTAGCTAACCCAGATAGATTCCCAATCTCCCAACCTCCTAACTAGCTAACAAGAAGACATTTCAGGCTATCAATCAAGTTGGAGTAGCTAGCTTGTTTAACTATCTTAGCTGGCATGCCTGTTGGCAAGGTTGGTAGACTTTAGAAAAGCAAGCAATAAATAAATAKACTGAATAAGACTCACATTCCTTTCAATATTTTAGCAGAGATGCAGAAAATCCTTTTCTTTCTTATATATATTTTTAAAGAACCAGCAGTAAGAAGGACACAGASAGCACAAGAGGTATGCATAGATATGCTGAAATATATACATATTTTTTACTTAAAATTAAGCATAACGATTATGGCTCTGGATTACAGGAAAAAGCTGTTTCAGGTGTTTGAAAAATGCAAAATAAAATTCTCAAATTTATGGATGGGGGGGGGCATAGCCCCACTACGGACCACTTCGAACAATACTTCCCACTCTTAATGTGGGGTCTTAATTTGAGTAAATTTGCTACTGCAGGAAATTAATCCTGCAGCAACAGGAAATGTGAATTATGTGGATTATAAGTAATTGACATTTTGGAAATTACAAACTTTCAGAAGCCTTTTTAAATCTCAAATACACTTCAATCAAGTACAGGCTTAACTGAATGACAACAAAGATTGAATAGTTTGGGGTATGGCCTCATCTCCGAGGAATGCTCCTTGGAGCCAGATAATGATGACAGGTTGCCCTATGCTAGTGAATCAACATGAACACTCCCATATAAATACCTGCTATGCTTATGAGGTAACATTATAAACGCTACCACATTTGACATTTCCCGCATTGCATCCTGCGTCTGTATGTTTCAACTGTATCCCATATAGCCATAAATTTAGGGCCCAGAGTTTTCCATGACCACCTAACTTGACCAGGAAAAACTCAGGGCCCAAGTTACGATGACAAAAGTCAGTAATTCCAGTCTTCAAGTCTCTCCTCTTTCCTTATACACTTATATATTCCTCTCTCTCCACCCTCCCCTCTCTCTCTCTCTCTCTCCCTGCCCTCTTTCCTCGCCCCCTCTCTCTCTCTCTCTCCTTGCCATCTCTCTCTCTTTCTCCCGCCCCTCTCTCTCTCTCTCTCGCCCCCCTCTCTCTCTTTCCCCCGCTCTCCCACCCCCTATCTCTCTCTCTTCCATCCCTTCTCTCTTCTCTCCGCCCCGCCCCCCTCTCTCTCGCTCCTGCTCTCTCTCTCTCTCTCCCTCTCCCCTGCCCCCTCTCTTGCTCTCTCTCCCGCCCCTCTCTCTCTCTCTCCTCTCTCCGCCTTCCTCTCTCTTCTCTCCCGCCCCTCTATCTCTCTCTCTCTCCTCTCTTCTCGCCCCTCTCTCCTCTCGCTCTCTCTCCTGCCACCTCTCTCCTGCTCTCCTGCCCCTCTCTCTCTCTTGCGCCCTTTCTCTCTCTCTCGCCCCTCTCTCTCACCCATCTCTCTCTCACTCTCCCTCTCTCGCTCTCCTCCTCCAGAGTTCTTGGACATCTGGGACGTGAACATGCTGCGGAGGCCAGATGAGGTCAATACGCCACAGCACAGCACACACCTGTATGCCAGTGACCACCTCATCGTCCGCAGGGGCCAGGAGTTCCAGCTCAAGGTGACCTTTGACCGTCCTTACAAACCCTCCGATGATCAGTTCGCTGTGGAGTTCGTTATTGGTGAGATAAATAAACCCCCACCTAAAACGCTTCCCAGAATCAAAAACATCTCACTCTGTATCCATAGTTACTAGTTTAGAAGCAGTTCAAAAGTAATGTCATGAAAGAAATGTACACTGTTAAATGCTCCTGCAGTTTTTAATCCAACAGCTTGAAACATAATTAAACTAAGGAGGGATTCAACAGTGTGCATGTAGTACTGTATCTATCTTTCTTTCTTGAATCAGTGGTTAGTTCTACCATAGCTCTAGTCCAGGGTTGACCGTAGCTCTAGTCCAGGGTGTTACCATAGCTCTAGTCCAGGGTTTACAGTAGCTCTAGTCCAGGGTGTTACTGTAGCTCTAGTCCAGGGTGTTACCATAGCTTTTGTCCAAGGTATTACATAGCTCTAGTCCAGGGTAATACCATAGCTCTAGTCCAGGGTAATACCATAGCTCTAGTCCAGGGTGTTACCGTATCTCTAGTCCAGGGTGTTACTATGTCTCTAGTACCACATCTCTAGTCCAGGGTGTTACCATAGCTTAATGCGAAGGCTTGGTGTAAGGTGAAGTTGCTGATCTGGGGTCAGTTTTGCATTCTCCCCACTAATGGTTAAAGGTCCAAAGCAGCCATTTGTATCTCAATATCAAATCATTTCTGGGTAACAATGAAGTACCATACTATGATTGTTTTCAATTAAAATGCCAAAAAATAATAATAATTGCTTCTCAGCAAAGAGTAATTTCTCAAACAAGAATTTTGCTAGAACTGTCTGGGAGTGGTCTGAGTGGGGAGGGGGAAACTGAAAATGAGCTGTTATTGGTAGAGAGGTTTGGAACTCTCTTTCTTATTGGTCTATTAACTCATTTACCACYTGGTGATGCTACCATGGAAGGCCAAAACCCCATCCCAGCAAAACAGGCAGAAATTTCAAACATTTTCAAACAGCTCTTACACTAAAAGGACATTATCATAATTTTCACAATGTCACAGTATTATTCCAACCTCATAGCATGGAAATACATATAATACACAATCAAATCTAGTTTTTGACTGCATTGGGCCTTTAAGGTAACGATTGGGGAAGGGGGAGCTGATCCTAGATGTAACTTCACCCCCGGAGTGGAAGTCTCAGTGTTAGCAAGCTAGCAAGACATGTCATTCCTCTTGTTCCACCAATCCACCAGGGGGCAGTCCCCAGTTCAGTAAGGGCACCTACATCCCCGTGTCTGTGGCCAAGGACCGCCAGAGCCCGTGGGCCGGCCGGGTGGTGGACAGCACCGACAATGTAGTCACAGTGGGCATCACCCCCGCGCCAGACTGCATTGTGGGAAAGTGGCGCACGTACGTGGCGGTGGTGACGCCCTACGGAATCCGCAGGACCAGGAGGGACGAGAGTCGAGACCTCTACGTCCTCTTCAACGCCTGGGCAACAGGTCTGTGATCGACACTGACTGATGACAGCTACCCCATTAGTCTGGTCCCACATCAGTTGTTTGTGCTGATTGATTAATTGATTGATTGATCAAGCTACCTCTATCTTGTTTAAAAACATACAGTTGAAGTCGGAAGATTACATACATCTTACCCAAATACATTTAAACTCAGTTTTTCACAATTCCTGACATTTAATCCTAGTAAAAATTCCCTGTCTTAGGTCATTTAGGATCACCACTTTATTTTAAGAATGTGAAATGTCAGAATAATAGTAGAAAGAATGATTTATGTCAGCTTTTATTTCTTTCATCACCTTCCCAGTGGGTCAGAAGTTTATGTACACTCAATTAGTATTTGGTAGCATTGCCTTTAAATGTTTAACTTGGGTCAAATGTTTCGGGTAGCCTTCCACAAGCTTCCCACAATAAGTTGGGTGAATTTTGGCCCATTCCTCCTGACAGAGCTGGGCTTTGTGATGGCCACTCCAATACCTTGACTTTGTTTTCCTTAAGCCATTTTGCCACAACTTTGGAAGTATGCTTGGGGCCATTGTCCATTTGGAAGACCCATTTGCGACCAAGCTTTAACTCCCTGACTGATGTCTTGAGATGTTGCTTCAATAGATCCACATTAATTTTCTTACCTCATGATGCCATCTATTTTGTGAAGTGCACCAGTCCCTCCTGCAGCAAAGCATCCCCACAACATGATGCTGCCACCCCGTACTTCATGGTTTGGAGTGTGTTCTTCAGCTTACAAGCCTCCCCTTTTTCCTCCAAACAATGATGGTCATTATGGCCAAACAGTTCTATTTTTGTTTCATCAGACCAGAGGACATTTCTCCAAAAAGTACGACCTTTGTCACCGTGTGCAGTGGCAAACCATAGTCTGGCTTTTTTTATGGCGGTTTTGGAGCAGTGGCTTCTTCCTTGCTGAGCGGCCTTTCGGGTTATGTCGATATAGGACTAATTTACTGTTTCCTCTAGCATCTTCACAAGGTCCTTTGCTGTTGTTCTGGGATTGATTCGCATTTTTCGCACCAAAGTACATTATCTCCAAGAGACAGAACCCGTCTCCTTCCTGAGCGGTATGACGGCTGCGTGGTCCCATGGTGTTTATACTTGCATACTATTGTTTGTACAGATGAACGTGGTACCTTCAGGCACTTGGAAATTGCTCCCAAGGATGAACCAGACTTGTGGAGGTCTACAAAAAAAATTCTGAGGTCTTGGCTGATTTCTTCTGATTGTCCCATGATGTCAAGCAAAGAGGCACCGAGTTTGAAGGTAGGTATTGAAAGACATCCAAAGGTACACCTCCAATTGACTCAAATGATGTCAATTAGCCTATCAGAAGCTTCTAAAGCTATGACATAATTTTCTGGAATTTTGCCAGCTGTTTAAAGGCACAGTCAACTTAGTGTATGTAAACTTCTGACCCACTGGAATTGTGATACAGTGAATTATAAGTGAAATAATCTGTCTGTAACAATTGTTGGAAAAATTACTTCTGTCATGCACAAGGTAGATGTCCTAACCGACTTGCCAAAACGATAGTTTGTTAACAAGAAATTTGTGGAGTGTTGAAAAACAAGTTTTAATGACTCTAACCTAAGTGTATGTAAACTTCTGACTTCAACTGTACATTCTGAACATAGAATGGAATTCAAAATTCTAACGTTCTGTTTTCCTTCCATCAGGTGATTCTGTGTTCCTGGATGATGATGATGAGAGGGAGGAGTGTGTTCTCAACGAGGTGGGGGTCATCTACCACGGGGCATATGAYGACATTTCTGAGCGGCCCTGGAACTTTGGTCAGGTACAAATCATTTGACATTGTTTGGACAATCATTTCAAAACACAATTTCATAGTGTATGTCTGTTAATAAAGCCCAAGAGGCCATGCTGTGTTGTGGATATAGTCACAGATAAATGGGGTTAGTTGGCCTGACGTGCAACAGAGATTTTCCACACATGTTCCACACAAGATGTTTTCCACGCATGTATTAATTTGAATACAAAGACTGACCATAAAACCCTCATATGCATTTTTACAAGTTAATCCTCAATTTTCAACGTTGCTTGTTGCAGTTTGACTATGGGGTGCTGGATGCCTGTCTGTTCATCATGGATAAAGCTGCCATGCCCATCACCAACCGGGACGACGCCATCAAAGTAGCCCGGAAGGCCTCCGCCATGGTGAGGGTTACGTGGTTACCACCAGTCAATACAATACAGAGAATCCATTCACATAACATTCTTACAACCTTTTCACTTAGTACATTTATAAGTAAAACTCAATGGAGAAATTAAAAAGACATATTAGAAGACAGATTTGTACAGAACAGAGATTTGTACGGAAGACAGATTTGTACAGAAGAGAGATTTTACAGAAGACAGATTTGTACAGAACAGAGATTTTACAGGAGACAGATTTGTACAGAGAGAGATTTGTACAGAAGAGAGATTTTACAGAAGAGAGATTTTACAGAAGACAGATTTTGAAACATGACAGAAGACAGATTTGTACAGAAGAAGATTTGTTAAACAGAAGAGCAGATTATTAACAGAAGACAGATTTGTACAGAAGAGAGATTTGTACAGAAGAGAGATTTTACAGAAGACAGATTTGTACAGAAGAGAGATTTGTACGGAAGACAGATTTGTACTTACAACTCAATGTAGGCATGTAAAAGGCTGCAGTTGCATCCAAAATGCCACTCTTAGCATATAGTGCACTACTTTTGACATGGCCCATAAGGCTCTGGTCAAACTAATGCACTATAAAGGGAATTGGGTGCCATTTCAGACTCAAACTACAGCATATTTACCTCTCTTTCTCCCAGCTGAACTCTCATGATGACGATGGGGTGCTGGTGGGGAACTGGAGCGGTGATTACACCTACGGAGTGGCACCCACCTCCTGGACAGGAAGCACTGAGATCCTCCTCAACTACTCCAGCAGCAAGACACCCGTCTGCTACGCCCAGTGCTGGGTCTATGCTGCCGTCTTCAACACCTGTGAGACTCGCAACACTACCGTTCAACCCTTAGTCCAGTGTTTTCCAAGACATTCATACTAAGGTTTCCTGGTCCTGGGGACCCAAAGGGGTGCACATTTTTGTTTTTGCAACTAGCACTAATACACCTGATTATAATCAAAGGCTTGATGATGAGATGATTAGTGGAATCAGCTGTTTTAGTACTAGATCAAAAACTAAAATGTCACCCCTTTGGGTCCCCAGGACCAGGATTGAGAGACATTGCCTTAGTATGAATGGCTATACCACCCATTATTAGAGAATGAAGAGTGTTAGACTAGGGGTGGGTGGGGTTCAGTAGTAGTCTATGGTTTGGATTAACAATCTGCTGCTGTTTAGTTTATTGTAACAAACTGAATTTAAATAATTTATTCCCCTCTTTGATGTGCAGAATTCCTTATATTTCTTTGTATTTTCTGATGAAATCATTTCCCTTCCCTTCCCCCTCCCCAGTCCTGCGCTGTCTGGGCATCCCCGCCAGGGTTGTCACCAACTTCTACTCTGCCCACGACAACGACGGCAACCTGAAGACTGATGTTATCCTGGATGAGAACGGCAGAATTGACAAGCACCGCACCAAAGACTCCATCTGGTAGAACTGATTCAGAGTGACAGACGATAATTGAAATCATTTGACAATCAGTGTTAGTGAATGTAACATCATATTTTGTGTAAAAATGGATAGTTTGGGAAATAATCTTGATTTTTAATGCTGGTAACCCGTTGTATAAATGCAATAATACACTTGAGGCCATGTGTTATGACATTTTATCATGGCTGTGGTGGTCTAGCCGCTGCTTTTGCAACAGCTAATGAGGATCCTAATAAAATAACAAATACCACTCGGCTTCGCCTCGTGGTTATGACCACTTCACAGCCATGATAAAATGTCATAACACATGGCCTCATGTATTATTGCTTAAGTAGTTCATTACCACGTTTCTGCACTGAACTAGCTTGAATATTTGCTTAATGAACATTACAACTCCCTTCAGCCAGCGTCCCACATAGTTCAACTTTATTTTTTTTGTGAACTATTGTAATGTAACCCTCCCAAAAAACAAAATTTTGGTGAATCGCTCAGCACTACTTAATTTGGTAGAACTGATTCAGTGACAGACAATGTTGAAATCACCTTCTGATTTGAATTGACCATTTAAAAACACAATTCATCCACGAGTGTGCATACACTGCATTTAAAGAGTACGTACACTGCATTTAAAGAGTACATAAACTGCATATAAAGAGTACATACACTGCATTTAAAGAGTACATACACTGCATTTAAAATCATTGGATGTTACAGTGAAATGAAGGGATGGTTATGTTGCCATAGGAACTACCATTGCTGGAACGAGTGCTACATGAGCAGGCCAGACCTTCCTCAAGGGTTTGGGGGCTGGCAGGCTGTGGATGCTACACCCCAGGAGACCAGCGATGGTGAGGTGTTCCTACGCACACGTTTACACGCAATTGCACCCACGTGCCCACACACACATTCACATGCACGCACACACACATGCGCCTGTACACTTTTACTGAACTTGCTGACCATGTTATACAGTTGCTACATTTTGTTAGCTAATTTAAGAGGTAGTAACTATGTTATACTGTATTAATACTTATTTGTAATAAAATACCTAATGTGTCTTTCTATAGGGATGTACAGGTGTGGTCCTGCATCTGTCCAGGCCATCAAACACGGACAGATCTGCTTCCCGTTCGACGCACCATTCGTGTTTGCCGAGGTAAAGACTACAACGATGAGCCACCCTAGTGGAGCAGGGCACTAACTGCACAGGACAGTATACAAAATGTTACAACCCCTACTGGCCACTTACCAAGAAAGCTAATTTAAAGTTTGAATCAGTGAACTCTTCGTCTAACAGTGAATATGCAGTACCTATACATATTTGGGGGTTATTACTATGGTAATAAATATGGTAATAAATATGGTAATATATAAATGGTAATACATATGGTTATATATATGGTAATACATATGGTTATATATATATGGTAATACATATGGTTATATATATGGTAAGGCATATGGTAATATATATGGTAATACATATGGTTATATATATGGTAATACATATGGTTATATATATGGTAATACATATGGTTATATATATGGTAATACATATGGTNATATATATGGTAATACATATGGTTATATATATGGTAATACATATGGTTATATATATGGTAATACATATGGTTATATATATGGTAATACATATGGTAATATTCAGTGCATTCAAAAAGTATTCAGACCCCTTGACTTTTTCCACATTTTGTTACGTTACAGCTGTATTCTAAACTGGATTAAATATTTTTTTTTCTCTCATCAATTTACACACACTACCCCATAATGGGCAAATGTATAAAAAAGCAACAACTGAAATATTACATTTGCATAAGTATTCAGACCCATTACTCAATACTTAGTTGAAGCACCTTTGGCAGAGATTACAGCCTTGAGTCTTCTTGGGTATGACACTACAAGCTTAGCACACCTGTATTTGGGGAGTTTCTCACATTCTTCTCTGCAGATCCTCTCAAGCTCTGTCAGGTTGGATGGTGAGGCCTCTGGCTGGGCCACTCAAGGACATTCAGAGACTTGTCCCGAAGCCACTCCTGCGTTGTCTTGGCTGTGTGCTTAGGGTCGTTGTCCTGTTGGAAGGTGAACTTTTGCCCCAGTCTGAGGTCCTGAGCAAGTTTTCATCAAGGATCTCTCTGTACTTTGCTCCGTTCATCTTTCCCTTGATCCTGTCTCCCAGTCCCTACCGTTTGAATTTAGATTTTTTTATTTAACCTTTATTTAACTAGGGAAGTCGGTTAAGAACAAATTCTTATTTTACAATGATGGGCTACCCCGGCCAAACCTTCCCCTAACCCGGATGACGCTGGGCCAATTGTGCACCACCCCACAGCATGATGCTGCCACCACCATGCTTCACCGTAGGGATGGTGTCATGTTTCCTCCAGACGTGACACTTGGCATTCAGGCCAAATAGTTCAATCTTGGTTTCATCAGACCAGAGAATCTTGTTTCTCATGGTCTGAGAGTCCTTTAGGTGCCATTTGACAAACTCCAAGTGGACTGTCATGTGCCTTTTACTGAGGAGTGGCTTTCGTCTGGCCATTCTACCATAAGGCCTGATTGGTGGAGTGTTGCAGAAATGGTTGTCCTTCTGGAAGGTTCTCCCATCTCCACAGAGGAACTCTGGAGCTCTGTCAGAGTGACCATCGGGAGTTTGGCCGGGTGGCCAGATCTAGGGAGAGTCTTGGTGGTTCCAAACTTCTTCCATTTAAGAATGATGGAGGCCACTGTGTTCTTGGGGACCTTCAATGCTGCAGAAATGTTTTGGTTCCCTTCCCCAGATCTGTGCCTCGATACAATCCTGTCTCAGAGCTCTAAGGAAAATTCCTTTTACCTCATGGCTTGGTTTTTACTCTGACACGAACTGTCAAATGTGGGACCTTATATAAACAGGTGTGTGCCTTTCCAAATCATGTCCAATCAGTTGAATTTACCACAGGTGGACTCTCTCAAAAGTTGTAGAAACATCTCAAGGATAATGGATGGAAACAAGATGCACCTGAGCTCAATTTCGARTCTCATAGCAAAGGGTCTGAATACTTATGTACGTACATGTGATATTTCAGTTTCTTGTTTTGTGTCAAAAAAATCTAAAACCTGTCATTATGGGGTATTCTGTGTAGATTGTTGAGGGGATTTTTTCAAATACATTTTAGAATAAGGCTGTAACATAACAAAATGTGGAAAAAGGGAAGGGGTCTGAATACTTTCCGAATGCACTTTATATTACCATATATTACAATAATGACCAAATATATGACCAAATATATGACTAAGTGACTAATGACTGGTTTTACATGATGAACGTGTTCCATTCTTCCTGTTCTGTAGGTGAACAGTGATGTGGTGTTCTACTCACGGAACCCCAGAGACGGAACCCTGGAGCCGGTCAAGGTCAACAGCAGCCATGTTGGCAGGATGGTGGTGACCAAAGTGCCCGGCCAGGACGCTCGCCGTGACATCACTGATCAGTACAAGTTCCCTGAGGGTAGGAGAGGAGGGGTGGAGGGATGGAGGGAGAGTCACAGAGCAAACACTTAAAGGGCCGGTTTCCCAGACACAGATTAAGCCTAGTCCTGGACTAAAAGGCATGCTCGATGGAGAGTCTCCATTGGAAGTGTTTTAAAGTTCAGAACTAGGCTTTGTCTGGGTCCGGGATACCGGCGCAAAAAGTGTCAGTCTTTGTCAGTTCCTGCTTACTCCAATGTCATAAAAAGTATTAACACCCCGCCATATCTGACTTTTCATCACGTGGATCTTACCCCTGTCATGGTTCATTTCTTTACTATCAAATGAGGCGAGACAAACTTATCACACAAGTCAGAGTTATACTTAAACCAAATCTTTATTCACTTATTAATAAGGGAGCAGGTCAATATAACACACACATACTGTATAAAGTGAATTGATTGAGTGCTATACGTTACCGATGGCTGGTCGACGAATCACCCTCAGATGATTCGTTGAGAGCCCAGAGACAAAAGTACAAAGGTCTTTTATAGCCAAGATACACCCCCTTCAGTCTACATGACGAACAACAGATGTATGGAATAGGTCACACAGTTAAGATTTGTGTGAAAGATACTGAAAGATCTCTCCCTGTTACCTTATTGAACAGAAACATTAAATCATGATCTGGAATGCGGTATCACCCAAAGACATCGTAAATCTTCCAGACTCCCCTCCTCAGTAGAACACACACAGATGAGTGTTCTAACAACCCCTTATTCTGTTGCATAAAACAACCATTTGATGCAATAACAGCATTATAACATACTATTGTAATTCCTGTGCTGACACCCCCTAAAGAAGGTAACAAAATGGAAAAAGGGGTTTTGCCTCTTTGTAAATTGGGTACCAACACTAGAAACTTCTGAGAGAGACCTTATAATCTCTCCCTCTCGCCACATCAACAGGTAGTCCCGAGGAGCGCACGGTGCTGGAGAAGGCGGAGGAGTACGGCTGTCATCGTGAGAAGGCCACCCCTCCGGAGGCTGACGTGGAGCTGGACATGCCCCTGATGGAGGTGAGGGTGGGGGATGACTTTGAGCTGAAGCTGGAGTTCAACAACACGAGTGACCAGGCGCGTACCGTGGACGTGTACGTCAGTGGCAACGTGGTGTATTACACTGGAGTCACCAGCTCTGAGTTCCTCTTCAAGACACCTAGAGTGATTCTGGATCCCAAGAAAGGTAGGCGGGTTGAGGGAGGAGGGGCTGAGGAGGGTGTGTGTGTATGTCCGTATGTGTAAGGGGTGCATGTAAGATCAATATTCTCTACTAGCAGCAAGCTAGTTGCTCTACAATATTTCTTAAGCAGGAGACCCAGAAAATACATGAAAATGAAAATAAAACTCAAGGAGACAAAGCATATCCTAAGTCATCCCTGTGTGTTTTCCCAGCTGAGAAGCAGGTGATGGAGGTGCGTTCCCAGGACTACATGAAAAAGCTGGTGGAGCAGGCCAACCTCCACTTCATTGCCACCGGGAAGGTCAAGGAGACCGGCCAGATCATCACCAGCATGAGGGTCGTCACCCTACACACCCCCAAACTCTCTGTAGAGGTAGGTCATATAATGCTACATACCCCAAACTCTATGTAGAGGTAGGTCATATAATGCTACATACCCCAAACTCTGTAGAGGTAGGTCATATAATGCTACATACCTCAAACTCTATGTAGAGGTAGGTAATATAATACTATATACCCAAACTCTCTCTAGGAGGTAGGTCATATAATGCTACATACCCAAACCTCTCTCTAGGAGGTAGGTCATTATATGTTACATACCCAAACTCTGTAGAGGTAGGTCATATAATGCTACATACCCCAAACTCTCTCTAGGAGGTAGGTCATATAATGTTACATACCCCAATTCTGTAGAGGTAGGTCATATATACTACATCCCAAACTCTCTCTAGGAGGTAGGTCATATAATGCTACATACCTCAAACTCTGTAGAGGTAGGTCATATAATACTACATACCCCAAACTCTCTCTCGGAGGTAGGTCATATAATGTTATTACCCCAAACTCTGTAGAGGTAGGTCATATAATGCTACATACCCCAAACTCTCTCTAGGAGGTAGGTCATATAATGCTACATACCCCAAACTCTGTAGAGGTAGGTCATATAATACTACATACCCCAAACTCTCTCTCGGAGGTAGGTCATATAATGTTACATACCCAAACTCTGTAGAGGTAGGTCATATAATGGTACATACCCCAAACTCTCTCTAGGAGGTAGGTCATATAATGCTACTCTCAAATCTCTCTCGGAGGTAGGTCATATAATGTTACATACCCCAAACTCTCTCTAGGAGGTAGGTCATATAATGTTACATCCTCAAACTCTGTAAGGTAGGTCATATATGCTACATACCCCAAACTCTGTAGAGGTAGGTCATTAATGCTACATACCCAAACTCTATGTAGAGGTAGGTCATATAATGCTACATACCCAAACTCTCTGTAGAGGTAGGTCATATAATGCTACATACCTCAAACTCTGTAGAGGTAGGTCATATATGCTACATACCCCAAACTCTATGTGGAGGTAGGTCATATAATGCTACATACCCCAACTCTCTGTAGAGGTTAAGGTCATATAATGCTACATACGTCAAACTCTCCATCCAACCAATGTTCAACCATTAATTTATATTGGATTAAATGAAATTACATTCAATTAAAAAACGTATTAATCCACATAGGGGGACATTTTTGCGGACACTCATCTGAGGCTGAGAATTTTTTGTTGAACATGTGACCTGACCATGTGGTGACCTGACCATGTGACCTGACCATTTGATCATGTGACCTGACCATGTGACCTGACCTGGTTTGATGGACTTTTTCCTGGTCTGGTCACCTGGTGGTAACTTTGTGAACATTGTGGAAAGCACAAAATGAATCAATTTGTACTGTATATAAAGTACACTGGATTTTACAAATATGCTGCATTTCTCGATCCTAGCTGGATCTTCACGGCTAGGGTCAGGACCGTTCTAAACTGTCATCCTCCTCCCTGTAGGTGTCTGGTCTGGCCAAGGTGAGTGAGGAGATGATGGTGACCGTGGAGTTCACAAACCCATTCAAGTTTAACCTGGAGGATGTGTATGTTCGTGTGGAGGGGCCAGGAGTCATGCCACCCAAGTATAAACATTACAGGTGAGCAGTGTGTGTGTGTGTGTGTGTGTATATCAAATCAAACTTTATTTGTTACATGTGCTGAATACAACAAGTGTAGACCTTACCGTGAAATGCTTACTTACAAGCTCTTAACCAACAGTGCAGATCAAGAAGAGTTAAGAAAATATTTACCAAATAAATAAAAGTAAAACATTATAAAAAGTAACACAATAACATAACAATAACGAGGGTATATACAGAGGGTACCGGTACCGAATCAGTGTGGGGGTACAGGTTAGTTAAGGTAATTTGTACATGTAGGTAGGGGTGAAGTGACTATGCATAGATAATAAACAGCAAGTAGTAGCAGTGTACAACACAAATGGAGGAGGGGGGTCAATGTAATAGTCTGGTAGCCATTTGATGAATTGTTCAGCAGTCTTATGGCTTGGGGGTAGAAACTGTTAAGGAGCCTTTTGGTCTTAGACTTGGCGCTCCGCTACCGCTTGCTGTGTGGTAGCAGAGAAAACAGTCTATGTCTTGGGTGACTGGAGTCTCACAATTTTATGGGCTTTCCTCTGACACCGCCTATTATATACACTACCGTTCAAAAGTTTGGGGTCACTTAGAAATGTCCTTGTTTTTGAAAGAAAAGCAAAAAAAAGATCCATTAAAAGAACATCAAATTGATCAGAAATACAGTGTAGACATTGTTAATGTTGCAAATAACTATTGTAGCTGGAAACTGCAGATTTTTTATGGAATATCTACATAGGTGTACAGAGGCCCATTATCCGCAACCATCATTCCTGTGTTCCAATGGCACGTTGTGTTAGCTAATCCAAGTTTATCATTTTACAAGGTTAATTGATCATTAGAAAACCCTTTTGCAATTATGTTAGCGCAGCTGAAAACTGTTGTCCTGATTAAAGAAGCAATAAAATTGGCCTTCTTTAGACTAGTTGAGTATCTGGAGCATCAGTGTTTGTGGGTTCGATTACAGGCTCAAAATGGCCAAAAACAGAGACCTTTCATCTGAAACTCGTCAGTCTATTCTTGTTCTGAGAAATTAAGGCTATTCCATGCGAGAAATCGCCAAGAAACTGAAGAACTCGTACAACGCTGTGTACTACTCCCTTCACAGAACAGCGCAAACTGGCTCTAACCAGAATAGAAAGAGCAGTGGGAGGCCCCGGTGCACAGCTGAGCAAGAGGACAAGTACATTAGAGTGTCTAGTTTGAGAAACAGATGCCTCACAAGTCCTCAATTGGCAGCTTCATTAAATAGTACCAGCAAAACACCAGTCTCAACGTCAACAGTGAAGAGGCGACTCCGGGATGCTGGCCTTCTAGGCAGTTGCAAAGAAAAAGCCATATCTCAGACTGGCCAATAAAAATAAAAGATTAAGATGGGCAAAATAACACAGACACTGGACAGAGGACCTCTGCCTAGAAGGCCAGCATCCCGGAGTCGCCTCTTCACTGTTGACGTTGAGGCTTAGCCCCAGTGATGTACTGAGCCGCACGCACTACCCTCTGTAGCATTTTACGGTCAGATGCTGAGCAGTTGCCATACCAGGCGTTGATGCATGGATCTGGGGACCCATGCCAAATCTTTTCAGTCTCGTGAGGGGAAAAAGGTTTTGTTGTGCCCTCTTCGCGATTGTCTTGGTGTGTTTGGACCATGATAGTTTGTTGGTGACACAAACTAGTTCGTTGACACCGAGGAACTTGAAACTCTTGACCCGCTCCACTACAGCCCCGTTGATGATAATGGGGGCCTGTTGGGCCACCTTTTCCTGTAGTCCACGATCAGCTCCTTCGTCTTGCTCACATTGAGGGAGAGGTTGTTGTCCTGGCACTACACTGCCAGTTCTCTGACCTTCTCCCTATAGGCTGTCTCATCGTTGTCGGTGATCAGGCCTACCACTGTTGTGTCATCAGCAAACTTAATGATGGTGTTGGAGTCGTGTTTGACCACGCAGTCGTGGGTGAACAGGGAGAACAGGAGGGTACTAAGCACACACCCCTGAGGGGCCCCAGTGTTGAGGATCAGTGTGGCAGATGTGTTGTTGCCTACCCTTACCACCTGGAGGCAGCCCATCAGGAAGTCCAGGATCCAGTTGCAGCGGGAGGTGTTTAGTCCCAGGGTCCTTAGCTTACGTGTGTGTGGGTGTGTGTGTGTATGTGTGAACTTGTGTGGGATTGCACTCATGTACTGTATGTATGTTTCTATTCCAGTCTGATCTCCGCAGGCTCGTCCCTGACGTGGACGGAGGGTTTCACCCCCCGTAGGGCGGGGCCAACTAAGCTGATGGCCAGTCTGGACTGTGCTGCCCTCAGACAGGTGTACGGACAGGCCCAACTCACCGTCAAGCCCTGAGCAATACAGGAGACAACACGTCTACAGCCCTGTTACAGCCTTGTTACAGCCCAACTAGCAACAGTTTAGAGATGAGGGGCTCTATTCAATCCGCATCGCGGAACTTCAGCTTTACTGCGTGATTCAAATTTAAAGGCAATGTTCCCCCTTTAGCGGAGTCTGCAATCACGTTAAACGCTGCATATGTCGGCTCAATCGGAAATGACCTTATCGTGGAATCTATATCGCTTCAGCAATACAGATTGAATAGAGCTGATCATGTAGAGCTGACAATGATCATGTAGCTTCACAAAATATATATTTTTTCTAACTATGCAACATTTAGTGTAGTTCAATGCAGTTGTTTTGTTTTCACATGACTTCTATAGCCTACAAGTAAAAGACAACTACATCATACATGTAGCTACTGTAACCCAGCTACCAACAGTTTAGAGATTGGGTTGCTTTGTTGTTAAATATTAATCAATGCATCTATGATCATGTTCTTTCACAAAATAGAACTACAGTATGTAATGTAATGACGTTAAGGACAAGTTAAGTGTCATTGTTTTGTTTTTACTTTTGACTTCTAGCACAACATTTTTTATATCACCTAAATAAAAGAATACACAATGGTTTGGAAATATTCTGTGCACTTATATTTGTAAAACAGTGATGTACACATGCAAATGATGCAACAAAGTGATCCATCATAGTATAAAGTGCAGTTTTATGATGGGAGGCAAAGTGAAAGATCCTTTACAAACTCTAGAAAAACTCTGTTAACAATAGCTGGAGGGAGGCCCTTTCCATCATTCTGGATCAACTCAGTGATTAATAATTTTATGACATGAAGTTTCATGTGCCAGTAACTCCAAAAGGAAAGCGGAACAATGCTACAAGAAAGGAAGTAACAGAGTGGATGATTGAATTGTGTGGCAGTAACTCAGTAGACCAGGCATAGGCTCTTATGGAGAAGATACCATACAATGATGAGGTGATTCAAGTACTGTTGACGCCTTTCCTGATAGAAAGTATAATTTGATAACTTTAGTCATGAACACAAGCTATATGTTTGAAAGAGACATCGAGTTTAAATAGGAATAATTTTTCCACATTCACAATCCATGGTGGACAATTACCGTAAAACTTAAATTACTAGCCCGGGCATTTATTTGAAGTTTTACGGTACAAATTTAGTGTATTATTCCCCTCTACAAGATGATGACCATTTTGTGTAAATGTTTTAATGCTCACCCTGAAGTGTTCTGGGTATGAATGATGAACACAGGCTATAATTACTTTTCAGTAAGGGTAAATTTTATTTGATATTGTCACGGCTCTCGTCGGAATGAGGATCGGACCAAAGCGCAGCGTGGTAAGTGTTCATGATATATTATTTCTCAAAAAACACTCGAACAAAATAACAAAGTGAAAAAACGAAACAGTTCTGTCAGGTGCAGACACTCAACAGAAACTAACTACTCACAAAACACAGGTGGGAAAAAGGCTGCCTAAGTATGATTCCCAATCAGAGACAACGATAGACAGCTGTCTCTGATTGGGAAGCACACTCGGCCAAAAACAAAGAAATAGAAAACAAAGAAATAAATAACCTAGAATGCCCACCCTAGTGACAGTACCCCCCCCCCCCAAAGGTGCGGACTCCGGCCGCAAAACCTGACTCTAAAGGGGAGGGTCCGGGTGGGCATCTCTTCACGACGGCGGCTCCGGTGCGGGACGTAGACCCCCCTCCGCCCGCAGATCCCTCCGCTTTGGTGGCGGCCCTGCATGGACCTTCACAAGAGGAACCGGACTGCCGATCGTCTCTGGAGGCTCCCGACCGGGGACCGTCGCCGGAGGCACCGGACTCACCAGGCTGGGGAGACACACTGTAGGCCTGGTGCGTGGAGCAGGCACAGGACTCACCAGGCTGGGGAGACACACAGGAGGCCTGGTCCGTGGAGCAGGCACAGGACTCACCGGGCTGGAGAGACACACTGGAGGCCTGGTTCGTGGAGCAGGCACAGGACTCACCGGGCTGGAGAGACACACTGGAGGCGTGGTTCGGGGAGCAAGCACAACCTGTCCTGGCTGGATACCCACTTCAATCCAGCAAGTGCAGGGCACCAGCACAGGACGCACTGTGCTGTGAAAGCACACTGAAGGTCTGGAGCTTAGAGCTTAGAGCCTGGCTGAATCACCACTTTAGCCCGGCACGTTCGAGGCGCTGGATCGGACCAAAGCACAGCGTGGTAAGTGTTCATGATATTTTATTTCTCAAAAAACACTCGAACAAAATAACAAAGTGAAAAACCGAAACAGTTCTGTCAGGTGCAGACACTAAACAGAAACTAACTACCCACAAAACTCAGGTGGAAAACAGGCTGCATAAGTATGATTCCCAATCAGAGACAACGATAGACAGCTGCCTCTGATTGGGAACCATACCCGGCCAACAAAGAAATAGAAAACTAGAATGTCCACCCAAATCACACCCTGACCTAACCAAATAGAGAAATAAACAGGCTCTCTAAGGTCAGGGTGTGACATTTTTGTTTTTTCACCCCCCCCCCAACCCAAAGACATAACAACAACCGAACATTAACAGAAAAAAAGTCCTCACATTTTCAATAATAAAAAGAAATAAGCAATTATAATTGAAGAACATTGTTAGGTATGCATGAATGGCTGAAAGGGAGTCAGGCGCAGGAGAGCAGATATTGGGTAGCAAAACAGAGCCTTTTATTTGGCGAACCAAAAACACACGGCACAACAAACACGAAATACAATAAAGGTTGACATAACCCAGCACAACCAGCCTAACGTGCGCATACATGAAACAATAAACAATCCCACACAAAGACATGGGGGGGAACAGAGGGTTAAATACACAACAAGTGATTGAGGGGATTGAAACCAGGTGTGAGGAAAACAAAACAAAACAAATGGAAAATGAAAAGTGGATCGATGATGGCTAGAAGACCGGCGACGCCGACCGCCGAGCACCGCCCGAACAAGGAGAGGACCCGACTTCGGCGAAAGTCGTGACAAACATGCAGATTACGCTACTGACTATAGTCAATGTTCACATAAAAAAAATACAGAATATACAGATTTATAGTTCCAATGCTTCTACAATATCACCGGTTTGCTAAAATGCGAAAAACAGATCCCAAATATAATGAAACTCTGGGGCTTTCTTTTTCACTATATAAGTAAATTTTTCAAGAGCCAGGCTTGATGTCATTTAAAAAAAAGCAATGACCAAGTGAGGGTGACTGACATAGTTCCAGTGGAGGGCAATTGAATGTCTAGCTTCCACAGGCAATGATACAAGGTGCCTAGATGCATGTTACATTTAACACACAGGTCTGGGATATTAGAGTCAAATTTATAACTGGGGTAAAATATGTTCTCATTAACCAATTGTATTGCACCAATCTCAGGCGGGTGTTTATTGTCTGTATCTGAGCTCTAGAGCATCATACCCCAGTCCTCTGCTGAAATATCTTGTATCCACTGAAGTCTTTTACTATCGGAGTTGTCTTTAAGAGTAGCTACCATTTTCCCATATAGTGATGTAATTTGTCCTCTCCCATAACACATTAACAGAGAAAAATAAAGCTTCTCAATAAGTAAGTAATTAAACATTTTTTTTTATGTAAATAAATATTCCCTTTAGTTCTTCAAACGACATGAGCCCTCTTCTACGCTATAAGCTTGGCACACCTGTATTTAGGGAGTTTCACTAGGTTCACTATAAAAAAGAATACATTTATTACATATATATGTTCCCATTATAAGTATATTTCCAATAGTTTTTATTTAATACAACCATGTCTTCCCAATACATATACATAGCTTGTGGCCACTGTATTGGTTGGTAAAAATGCAAAGTCACTGTCCCACACCAGTTCAGATCTGTGTCACTTGGAAATTATTAACCGATGTACCTGTCTAATAGCATTGACTAGATTCTATGTGGCCCCAGACAGTCTGGTCTATGTTAGTTCAGCTTAGCTTATTCACATATATACTTCTTAGTTCTAGCTACTGCAAGGGGAGTGAACAAAGGTAGAAGGAAGGGAACATCTTCCTAAAATGAAACACAGCCAACACCTGAATGGAACACTGAGGAAATAATAATAATAATACATTACATACTTTGTTTACATATTTTGGTAATGGTTGACCTCAAACAAACTTTGAACAAAAGGTGTTTGATGTTTAAGAGGGCCATTAGTTAACATTACACTAATGGGACAATTTATTGCTCATTGTGTCATACTGGATCTCTGAAATGATACATTTTCATAGTGTTTACTCTTTATAAACATTTAACTCAATAGGTTAATACATTTTAATGTACTGTAGATATTTTGAAAATGTTCCATGCAACATCTTCCAGGATTTAATCTCAAGGGTATTTAATCTCAACAGCTATAAACAAAATTTCATCACACAACTCTAACCATTCTGTTTGGTTTTATGACTGTCATACAATCAAGGTCAGTGTTACTGTATGACATGTCATGTAGTTATGGTGAACTACAGAGAGAACACGAGACAATGGCTGTGTTTCATTCCAGGAAGATGTTCCCTCCCCTGTGCTCTCAATTACTCCTCTTCACAGACTGGATATGTGAAAACAATATGGCAGGTTGTCTCAGATCTGTGAAGGGGAGTGAAGAACGAGGGCAGAGGGAAGGGAACATCTTCCTGGAATGAAATGCAGCCAATACCTGCATGGAAGACTACATACTTTGTTACATACTTCGGTACGGGTTGAGTTAAATAAACTCTAATCGAAAGGCTGTATGATGTCTAAGAGGACCATTCCAAGGGAAAATGTAACAAAAATACAGTACCAGTCAAAAGTTTGGACACACCTTATCATTCAAGGGTTTTTCTTTATTTGTACTATTTTCTACATTGTAGAATAGTAGTGAAAACATGAAAACTATGAAATAACACATATGGAATCATGTAGTAACCAAATAGATTCTTCAAAGTAGCCACCCATTGCCTTGATGACAGCTTTGCACACTCTTGGCATTCTCTCAACCAGCTTCATGAGGTAGTCACCTGGAACGCATTTCAATTAACAGATGTTAAAAGTTAATTTGTGGAATTTCTTTCCTTCTTAATGCGTTTGAGCCAATCAGTTGTGTTGTGACAAGATAGTGGTAGCATATAGAAGATAGCCCTATTTGGTATAAGACCAAGTCCATATTATAGCAAGAACAGATCAAATAAGCAAAGAGAAACAACAGTCCATCAGTACTTTAAGATATTAAGGTCAGACAATACGGAACATTTCAAGAACTAGGAAAGTTAATTCAAGTGCAAAAGCATCAAGCGCTATGATGAAACTGGCTCTCATGAGGACCGCCACAGCAAAGGAAGACCAAGAGTTAAATTAAGAAAGACTTGACAAAATCATTAACAAAGCTGGTGCTATAATTTGCTGCAGCCTGGAATCAATACAGGACATGTTGATAAAAAGGCTGCAAGTAAACACAAACATGATCATGGACACACACCCACTCCACAGGGCTCTGATTTTATATATTTTTAATATAACTAGGCAAGTCAGTTAAATATCGGTGTCCTGCTAGCGTGCCACTACAACAACAACCGGTGAAATTGCATTGAAATCTACTTAAAAAAGGTACCTAACTGCAAAATTAACCTAACTGCATCGTCTGGAAAATACGTATTTTTGGGGAGGTTGCTTCAGAACCCTGGGTCTACAATTATTCAATTGTCAAAAGTTGGAAAAATGTCAGGTTCTAGGTCTGGTGTGGGCAGGCAGAGTGAAGCAGAGGCAAACAGCAAAATACTTGTATTTAAAAATGTATATGTTTTTTGACAATTCCGCTTCAACATAATTCCGATCAATTGCTTTGTTTCATAAATATAATTGTCTCTTACTTTTTATTCTAAAAACCACGCTATTTGATATCAGACAAACATCCAAACCCAAACCAGGAAAACAAAAAGGGCAGAGGAAGTGATTTGTCCATTTTCTTAAAGGTCTCACTTCAGCTCAAACAAACTCCATTAGTCATGTGCTCTCATCAACTGAAACTGTTACATGCTCAGACAAAACCTGGTATCCTTCTTGAATGTAAACCTTGAAATGTTTACTCTTTATAAACATTTAACTCAATATTTATCTTCAGTACTTCATGAATGTAGATTTTTTTTTAAATATTTCATACAATATTTGATTTGATCTCAACAGTATTTCATCTCAACTGCTGTTAGCAGTATTTCATCACACAACTCTGATCTTTCAGTGGGAAATGCACTGTGATATTCTATGCTGATTGCCTATGCATCAGTGTACCTTACTGGACATTAAGCAGTATGCAGAAGAAAAATATCTAATTTATGTGGTATTTAAGAGGACAATTCAAAACGAAAAACTAGAAAATACTATATCCTCAGTTGTACATGTATGTTTGTGTTTGACACTGTCATGATGCAGTTTCTTATCAACTGAACTATAAAACCAAACCACGCCCTTGGACTTACTAGGCAAGGTAATGTAAGAGACAATGATTATGCAACAACATTTAACTGCTGTGGGGAAAATATCAGTGGACAATAGCTGGTTGAATCAACGTTGTTTACACATTTAATTCCCCAAATATCTATGTGGTGACATTGAATCAACATGGAAAACTGATTCGATTTGCAAGTCATCAACGGCTAGTTGACAACTCAACCAAATGTAATTCAAAACTATAAGTTTAACTGATGTCTGTGCCCAGTGGGTAGGTGCTGTATCACGTATAAAGACACCAAGGAGATAAACAACTATAATTCTAAAGCTTTCTTGACTAACTGTCAATTATTATTTATATTCTCTCCCAGGATTAACATAACATGGAGAAGAACAGGATGGCATTGTGATGGATTCAAATACCGGTAGAAGCTGCAGCCAAACATTAACACAGTGGTTTTGAATTCATTGGGAGTCCTACATCGCAGTGGCTTAAATGGGATGTGGATCAAGTGGTAGGTTTCTTTACTTAGTTACCAGCAACATGTTCATTCAAAAAAATGTTTTATATACTTAACCATACTCTGTCCTCTCCATAGCTTCTGATAATATTCCATTGGTTGAAAAGGATGAGTCAAAAGATGGTGGTATGAACTTGTTATATTGTTTAAATCATTAAATTCTTAATCTCTTTAGAAAAAAAACATAATATAAAAATAATCTAACACTATTTTTGGTTTGTCATTACCCTGTCACCAACAGTTGTCCTTTTTGAAAAACTGGATTTAGTGATTATTGGCTACCATGGTGCTGGAAAGAATAAAGCAGGAAACATCATCCTGAACAAAAAGGAATTCAGTTACTGGACATCATGGAGAAAACAAGCTATGAAGAAAGAGACTAAGCTAGGCAGTCGTACAATTACTGTGATCCGCACTGCAGGTTGGTCTGGACGTTCAAGTAAGGAGACAAAACAGCAGATTCTAAAATCTGTCCAGTCGTCATTTACAGATGGACCTAACGCTCTCCTCTTGGTTATTAAAATTGGTTGTACAGACTCTCTAGCTATTTTCACAAATGAAGAAGGAAAAAGCATGTTTGAAGAAATGTTCACTGAACAAGTATGGGAGAATATAATGGTGCTGTTCACGAATGAGAAAGGATTGATGAAAGAAAATATCCCTATTGACGAATACATTACTAAAGTTAAACTTGACTGGTTGATAGAGAAATGTGAAGGAAGGTATTTTTGTCTTTCTGACATAAATTCATGGAAGGTTCAGAGTAGGGAGCTGATCTACAATTTAGAGGTAAAAATAGCTGAGAACAAAAATGAGAATTTCAACATGAAAGAGATTGCCACAGAGAATAAACTGAAGAAAAAGACATCTCTGAAAAAAAACCTTGAAAAGAAGTACAAAGAACTTAAATCACATCTGCCAAGCTATACGAATAAGAAAAAAATTGAATCCATTGAGATTGAGATAGAAAAACTGACCAAGATCATTAAACAGAAGACTGAAGAAATACAAGAATTAGAGGCTCAAATTGAACAGTCAAGTTCCAAAGTAAAGAAAAATGATAAACAGACAGAAGAGGACAAAGAAACAAAAGAAGAGCTGAAGCAAACAAAAGAAGAGTTGAGGCAAACAAAAGAAGAGTTGAAGCAAACAAAAGAAGAGCTGAAGCAAACAAAAGAAACGTTGAAGCAAACACAAGACAAGTTGACAGCAACTGAAGAAAGTGAGTCACCCAGTAAAATACTACTTGAGTAAAAGTCTAAAAGTATTTGATTTTAAATATACTTAATTAAGTATCAAAAGTAAAAATATAAATCATTTCACATTCCTTATATTAAACAAATCAGATGGCACGATTTCTTTCATTTTTTTTATTACGGATAGCCAGGGGCATACTCCAACACTCAGACATAATTTATAAACAAAGCATTTGTGTTTAGTGAGTCTGCCAGATAAGAGGCAGTAGGGATGACCACTGACACCAGTGATGTTCTCTTGATGTGTGTGAATTGTACCATTTTCCTGTTCTGGTAAGCATTTGGGTGTCAGGGAAAATGTATGGAGTAATTATTTTCATTAGGAATGTAGTACATTATTTTCATTAGGAATGTAGTGAAGTAAAAGTAAAAGTTGTCAAAAATATAAATAGTAAAGTACAGTACAGATACCCTAAAAAACGAGTTAAGTAGTACTTTAAAGTATTTTTACCTAAGTACTTTACACCACTGTATTTTTTTTGTAGATTATATAAAATAATACAATACAGTTATTGTACAGGGGGCCTAAAAATACCCCCAAAGTATTTGATAATGTTATTTTAGTCAAACAAAAACATTTTATAGAGCTCAAAATTATAATCCTAATTCTCTATCATATTAGGAGTCACCGAAAGTGGGGAGTGGCAGGACACACTTTACAACATCTTGTGTGAACTCCTTGAAGATGAATTCAAAAGACTGAAACACTTTTTGACTGAAATCCCCAGGGGAAAACTGGAACATGCAAATCAACTGGATGTAACAGAAATGATGATAAAAGCCTTTGGATTTAATGGATCAATCACAAAAACACGAGACCTCATGAAGAAGATACCACGCAATGACCCAGCTGTGCAAGACAAGCTGAAGCCCTTTGTAATGACTCTCGTCGTTGGATGAAGGAGAGGAGGACCAAATCGCAGCGTGGTACGTTTCCATATTTATTGGAACACTTATAAACACGAACAAAACAATAAACAGAATGAARCCAACGACGCTACAGACCTGAACATGTGAACCTATTGAAAACAAAGAAYGCAATGAACAGGAACAATCACCCACAAACAAACAGTGAAAACAGCCTACCTTAATATGGTTCCCAATCAGAGACAATGACAAACACCTGCCTCTGATTGAGAACCATATTAGGCCAAACAATAAACCCAACATAGAAACGTCCTGACCAACTAAACAAAGACTAAACAAAGGAAATAAGGTCAGGAACGTGACATTAACCCCCCCCCCCCCAAGGTGCGGACTCCGGCCGCAAAACCTGAACCTATAGGGGAGGGTCTGGGTGGGCATCTGTCCATGGTGGCGGCTCTGGCGCTGGACGTGGCCCCCACCCCACCATAGTTAATCTCCGCTTCCGTGGCCTCCTCTTAACGGCGACCCTCCAAATTAACCCCACTGGACTGATGGGCGCTTCTGGACGGAGGGGCAGCACCGGACTGAGGGGCAGCACCGGACTGAGGGGCAGCTCCGGACTGAGGGGCAGCTCCGGACTGAGGGGCAGTGACGGACGGCTCTGGCAGGTCCTGGCTGACTGACGACTCTGGCCGGTCCTGGCTGTGGGTGATTGTTCCTGTCATTGCATTCTTTTGTTTCAATAGTTTCACATGTTCAGGTCTGTAGCGTCGTTGGTTTCATTCTGTTTATTGTTTGTTCGTGTTTATAAGTGTTCCAATAAATATGGAAACGTACCACGCTGCGATTTGGTCCTCCTCTCCTTCATCCAACGACGAGAGTCGTTACAGAATCACCCACCAAACTCGGACCAAGCAGCGTGTAACGGCCAGCGGCAGCAGCAGCAGCGATGTCAAGACTCCTGGACGTGGGAGGAAATCCTAGACGGAGAGAGGACCCTGGACAGCCAGGGATATCGCCGCCCCAAGGCAGAGCTGGATGCAGCGAAAGCAGAGAGGGGCTTTTGAGAGCTAGCTCGGCAGCAGAATGAGGATCTGGTTACACTACTTGAGAGAAATAGACAGGTGGTCGTCGACCCAGGGAGAGTACCGGAGCCTGCCTGGGATTCTATGGAGCAATGTGCGGCAGGATACCCGGCGAATGGAGGCAGCACGGCGACACGGTAGGTAGCCCGAGAGACAGCCCAAG
>NC_036876.1:3335532-3353759 GCF_002910315.2 Salvelinus sp. IW2-2015 | reverse complement strand
TACAGAATCACCCCACCAAACTCGACCAAGCAGGTGTAACGGCCAGCGGCAGCAGCAGCAGCGATGTCAAGACTCCTGGACGTGGGAGAAATCCTAGACGGAGAGAGGACCCTGGCACAGCCAGGGAATATCGCCGCCCCAAGGCAGAGCTGGATGCAGCGAAAGCAGAGAGGCGGCGTTTTGAGAGCTAGCTCGGCAGCAGAATGAGGATCTGGGTTACACTACTTGGGGAAATAGACAGGTGTCGGTCGACCCAGGGAGAGTACCGGAGCCTGCCTGGGATTCTATGGAGCAATGTCGGCAGGATACCGGCGAATGGAGGCAGCACGGCGACAGGTAGGTAGCCCGAGAGACAGCCCACAAACATTTCTTGAGGGGGCTAATAGGTGAGTGTGGGCGAAGTCAGGTAGGAGACCTGCGCCAACTTCCCGGGCTTACCGTGGAGGAGCGAGAGTACGGGCAGACACCATGTATGCGGAAGAGCGCACGGTGTCTCCTGTACGTGTGCATAGCCCGGTGCGGTACATCCCAGCTCCACGTATCGCCGGGCTAGGTTGGGCATTGAGCCAGTGCCATGAAGCCGCTCAACGCATCTGGTCTCCAGTGCGTCTCCTCGGGCCGGTGATACATGGCACCAGCCTTACGCATGGTGTCCCCGGTTCGCCAGCACAGCCCAGTGCGGGTTATTCCACCTCCCCGCATCTGGTCAGGCTACGGGAGCATTCAACCAGGTAAGGTTGGGCAGGCTCGGTGCTCAAGGGCTCCAGTACGCCTCCACTCGGCGGTCTATCCGGTTGCTACCTCCTCGCCCCAGTCCAGTACCACCAGTGCCAACACCCACGCACCAGGCTCTCCTGTGCCGTCTCCAGAGCCCTGTTCCTCCTCCACGCACTCGCCCTGTGTGTGCGTGTCTCCAGCCCGGGTACCACCAGTTCCGGCGCACCACGCACCAAGCCTCCTGTGCGTTCTCCAGAGCCCTGTACGTCCTGTTTGCTGCTCCCCGCACTAGCCTTGAGGTGCGTGTCCTTAGCCCGGTACCACCAGTTCCGGCACCACGCACCAGGCCTACTGTGCGCGCTCAGCAGGCCAGAGTCTGCCGTCTGCCCAGCGCCGCCTGCGCTGCCCGTCTGCCCAGCGCTGTCTGAGCTGCACGCTGCCCATCGCCGTCTAGCTGCCCGTCTGCCCAGCGCCTCTGAGCTGCCCGTCTCCAGCGCCATCTGGCTGCCCGTCTTCCTGAGCCTTCAAAGCCGCCCGTCTGTCCTGAGCCTTCAAAGCCGCCCGTCTGTCCTGAGCCTCAGAGCCGTCCGTCAGTCAGGAGCCGCTAGAGCCGTCCGTCAGTCAGGAGCCGCCAGAGCCGCCCGCCAGACAGGGCCGCCAGAGCGGCCCACAACAGGAGCCCCAGACGCCGCCGCGAGACAGGAGCTGCGAGAGCCGCCCGCCAGACCAGGAGCTGCCAGAGCCGTCAGTCAGCCAGGGACCTGCCGAGAGTCGTCAGTCCAGCAGGACCGGCCAGAGTCGTCAGTCAGCCAGGACCGGCAGAGTCGTCAGTCAGCCAGGACCGGCCAGAGTCGTCAGTCAGCCAGGCCGGGCAGTCGTCGTCAGCCAGGACCGGCCAGAGTCGCAGTCAGCCACAAACAAACAGTGAAAACAGCCTACCTTAATATGGTTCCCAATCAGAGACAATGACAAACACCTGCCTCTGATTGAGAACCATATTAGGCCAAAAAAGAAACCCAACATAGAAACACAAAACATAGAATGTACCCACCCAGCTCACGTCCTGACCAACTAAACAAAGACTAAACAAAGGAAATAAGGTCAGGAACGTGACACCCTTCCTGTCAGAAATAGGTGAAGCATGGTGGTTTAAACATAATTAATTAAATACACTACATGCTCATTGAACATCTCATTCCAGAATCATGGGCATTAATATGGAGTTGGTCCCCTCTTTGCTGTTATAACAGCCTCCACTCTTCTGGGAAGGCTTTCCACTAGATTTTGGAACATTGCTGCAGGGACTTGCTTCCATTCAGCCACAAGAGCATTAGTGAGGTCGGGCACTGATGTTGGGTGATTAGGCCTGGCTCGTAGTCGGCGTTCCAACTCATCCCAAAAGTGTTTGATGAAGTTGAGGTCAGGGCTCTGCGCAGCTTAGTCAAGTTCTTCCACACCGATCTCGACAAAACATTTCTGTATGGACCTCGCTTGTCATGCTGAAACAGGAAAGGGCCTTCCCCAAACTGTTGCCACGATGTTGGAAGCACAGAATTGTCTAGAATATCATTGTAGGCTGTGGTGTTAAGATTTCCCTTCACTGGAACTGAGGGGCCTAGCCCAAACCATGAAAAACAGCTCCAGACCATTATTCCTCCTCCATCAAACTTTACTGTTGGCACTATGAGTTCGGGCAGTTAGCGTTCTCCTGTCATCCGTCAAACCCAGATCTGTCCGTCAGACTGCCAGATGAAGCATGATTCATCACTTCAGAGAACGCATTTCCACTGCTCCAGAGTCCAATGGCGGAGAGCTTTACACCACTCCAGCTGACACTTGGCATTGCGCATGGTGATCTTAGGCTTGGCCATGGAAACCCCATTTCATTAAGCTCCAGTTCTTGTTCTTGTTCTGACGTTGCTTCCAGAGGAACTCGTAGTGAGTGTTGCAACTGAGGACAGATGATTTTTACACACTACGTGCTTCAACAGTTGGCGATCCAGTTCTGTAAGGTTGTGTGGGTTACCACTTTGCGGCTGAGCTGTTGTTGCTCCTAGACATTTCCACTTTACAGTAACAGCACTTACAGTTAACCTCTAGCAGGGCAGAAATTTGACTAACTGACTTGTTTGAAAGGTGTCATCCTATGACGGTGCCACGTTGAACGTCCCTGAGCTCTTCAGTACAGGCCATTCTACTGCCAATGTTTGTCTATGGAGATTGCATGGCTGTGTGCTTGATTTTATACAGTTATAGCCGAATCCACTAATTTGAAGTGGTATCCACATACTTTGTAGTGTATGTGCTACTCACTTCAGACTCAATAGAATTTTTGCAACAGTCAATGTCATGGATCTTTGTCATCTTTTCAGTTAGATTTCTTATAGTCATATATGTATTTGGACCCATTTCTTGTTAATATTGTAACTATAAGAAATATCAGTTTCCTTTTCCATATTCAATTTTGATATTGTATTATATTAGCCCTTTGATATTTTTCTAAACACAAAGATGTGTCACTGCTGGTGTATAAGTGTGCCGGAATAACAGACCAGAGACATGAGTGGACAAAAAAGAAAATTAAAGTAAAAATGTTATGGATGACTTGACTTGATTCAAGATAAGAAACTCCACACACATACTCAAACAACTGTTCAGAGACAATGGTACAGTACAATTGCCACAGTTGCCAGTGGATTGAAGAGAGATGGCTGAGAACCAGCATTCTGTGTTTTTTGAGGAAAATAAACTGACAAAGACATGGAGAAGATCAAGAGACAGATAAGGAGAAACTCTGGTGGAGGGGATTGTGGAAAGGTGGGAGACAACACGTATAAGGTCGCTTCAGGGATAAAGACGGTAAGGAGTTTAATTTCATAGTGTGTGTGTGTGCGTGTGTGTGTGTGTGTGTGTGTGTGTGTGTGTGTGTGTGTGTGTGTGTGTGTGTGTTGTGTGTGTGTGTGTGTGTGTGTGAAAAAACACTAACTAACAAGTACAAACATCATGTTCCTATCAGCATTATGATTTATGATTTTGATTTATTAAATCAAAAAACATCATAAAAGGCATCGGGTTTCAAATATAATTTGACATACTGTATATCTTAAATGACTGCGTTTTCAGTCATTTCATTCTATAATCTAATTTCATTCTATAACCACTCAATTGTACCTTTCCAGGGGTGCTTCCAGGGGTCGCTGCA
Organism: Salvelinus sp. IW2-2015; assembly: GCF_002910315.2. Classification (NCBI taxonomy): domain Eukaryota; kingdom Metazoa; phylum Chordata; class Actinopteri; order Salmoniformes; family Salmonidae; genus Salvelinus; species Salvelinus sp. IW2-2015. Next base: position 3,349,840 of record NC_036876.1, on the reverse strand, counting down.
GAGGGAGAGGGAGCTGGAAAAGGTGTACGCTCGCATGGCGTGGTGCATCCTGGGAAGGCGGGGAGACCAGGAGAGGCTCCCCAAGGAGGCCATTCACAGGTTGGATGGACAGAGAGGCCGGTGAGCCGTGGATGTGAGGAGGATGGAGGCGACTGCCACTGCTCAGGATTTGAAACACGTCATCAAGCTGAAACACCCAGAGAACGTTGTCGGTGAGGAGCTGAATTATTTAAATCTCTGACCTCTGCTCACTCTTCTTCTCTAAAAGTGCTTTATAACTTCTTACACACACCTTTAGCCATTAGATTATTATTGTCCAAACAAATGTCTGACAGTACTTACAATGTTACTATGGCAATCGGAAACATAACAAACATTTTGTCTGTGAGCATTTGCCGATACAAAGTTATAGAATTTCTTCACATCCTCTTTATTTTCATACGTCTGGAAGTGTCCATTGACAACTAATGAATCTATTTTGGATTTGTACCAGACTACACAGACTATCAGAGAGTGAATGAGGACTTCAGGAAGACTGCCATGTGCTTAAGGTGGGTGAGCTCGCATCAAGTGGATTGGCTCTTAGGTACAGTATGGAGCCCCACAGTGGAGGTGTCATAATACCCATAAAACCTAGCGGTCAAACAGGGAAATGGTTACAATCGTTTTTCCACTATAGATTTTTCCCAAAGTGATTTTAGAAACACTTAAAATAAGGGTTGTGTAGGCCTACCTTGGCGTGATGTTTTGATAACCATGTCTCTCTCGGACAAGGTGACTTATCAATATATTCGGATTTATTTACTCTCAGATTTGAAAATGCTATTTAGCATCAAAGTAGACATGCAAAACTACAAATCCCTGCAAGCTCCTGCACGTCATATCTAACTGACACCTTTGCTAACAGGTTTTGTGTCATTATTTTGATTGGCGATTTTCTCCATTTATCAGAGTGCCGTCAGGTAGCCTGATTTCAGATGTGTCCATGTAAACAAGATTGTTAAGAAAATCATTTTTCTTGCAAAGCATGTAAACAAACTATTATATTAATCAGACTATTCACAATTATCTCATTATTGTGTGCATGTAACCATACTCAATGTAGATGAAGGGGAGCAGACAGGTTAAAGAAGGATTTTTAAGCATTGAGAAAATTCATACATGGATTGTGTACAGTATGTGTGCCATTCAGAGGGTGAATGGACAAGACAAAATATTTAAGTGCCTTTGAACGGGGTATGGTAGTAGGTGCCAGGCGCACAGGTTTTGGTCAAGAACTGCAACGCTGCTGGGTTTTTCACGCATAACAGTTCACCATGTGTATCAAGAATGGTCCAACACCCAAAGGACATCCAGCCAACTTGATAACTGTGGGAAGTATTGGAGTCAACATGGGCCAGCATCCCTGTGGAACACTTTCAACACCATTTAAAGTCTATGACCCGACGAATTGAGACTGTTCTGAGGGCAAAAGGGGGTGCAACTCAAAATTAGGAAGGTGTTCTTAATGTTTTGTACACTGAGCGTATACAGTATACTAGGTGAAACCATGAAACATGTGACATGTTTATAACCTAAACAACAGTGTTTAAAACTTAAGCATTTAGATTTGCCAATAAGTGTTCTCATCTTAAATACAGGCATTTAGAATGAAAGATTAAACAGGATAGTCAGCTTTTTCCAGTCAGTTTACAACCAATGCACATGATTGATTCATTGAGCTTATACTATACAAAGATAAACAACTGACATTTTTCTAAACTAATCCAATCTGTAAGGGGTTGTACTTATTACACCCATTCCTGAGATGGTTGTTACAATTTAGATGGTTTAGGTAGTCTTGCTTGTGAAGTCCTTCACCATAGCAGTCATTCCGAGTGCAGGCTGTGGGTGATAAAATAGTACAATAAATCAAATCAAATGTTGTTTGTCACATGCGCCAAATACAGCAACTGTTGACCTTACCGTGAAATGCTTACTTACAAGCCCTTAACCAACAATGCAGTTCAAGAAGAGTTAAGAAAAGATTTACCAAATAAACTAAAAGTAAAAAATAATCAAAAGTAACCATAGCATAACAATGACGAGGCTATATACAGGGGGAACCGGTACTGAGTCAATGTGCGGGGGTACAGGTTATAGGTAATATATACATGTAGGTAGGGGTGAAGGGAGTATGCATAGATACCAAACAGCGAGTAGCAGCAGTGTACAAAACAAATGGAGGGGGTAGGGGGTGGAGTCCATGTAATAGTCTGTTGGCCATTTGATTAATTGTTCAGCGGTCTTATGGCTTGGGGGTAGAAGCTGTTAAGGAGCCTTTTGGTCATAGTCTTGGCGCTCCAGGACCTCTTGCCGTGCAGTAGAAGAGAAAACAGTCTATGTCTTGGGTGACTGGAGTCTCTGACAATTTTATGGGCTTTCCTCTGATTGCAGGAAGCTTGGCCCCAGTGATGTACTGGGCTGTACGCACTACCCTCTGTAGCGCCTTATGGTCAGATGCCGAGCAGTTTCCATACCAAGCGGTGATGCAACCGGTCAAAATGCTCTCGATGGTGCAGCTGTATAACATTTTGAGGATCTGGGGACCCATGCCAAATCTTTTCAGACTCCTGAGGGGGAAAAGGTTTTGTCATGCCCTCTTCACAACTGTCTTGGTGTGTTTGGACCATGTTTGGACCAAGATTGTTGGTGATGTGGACACCAAGGAACTTGAAACTCTCGACCCGCTCCTCTTCAGCACTGTTGATTTTAATGGGGGTCTGTTCGGCCCTCCTTTTCCTGTGGTCCACGATCAGCTCCTTTGTCTTGCTCACATTGAGGGAGAGGTTGTTGTCCTGGCACCACAAGGCCAGGTCTTTGACCTCCTCCCTATAGGCTGTCTCAACGTTGTTGGTGATCAGGCCTACCACTGTTGTGTCGTCAGCAAACTTAATGATGGTGTTGGAGTCGTGTTTGGCCACGCAGTCGTGGGTGAACAGGGAGTACAGGAGGAGACTAAGTACACACCCCTGAGGGGCCCCAGTGTTGAGGATCAGCGTGGCAGATGTGTTGTTGCCTACCCTTACCACCGGCAGGCAGCCCGTCAGGAAGTCCAGGGTCCAGTTGCAGAGGGAGGTGTTTAGTCCTAGGGTCCCAATAAGTGATAATGCCAGAGAAGCTGGTGTTTGGAGGATATATTGGCACGGGTGTTAGGCCCTAGATGAAGTCGAGTCAGAAGTGTATGGGTCGGACTCGAACCCATGTCGACTCTGGTAGCAGGGCACCAAAAAATGCAACAACTGACAGGTGGTAAACTGTTCCAAAACAATCATTAAAAACTACCCAAAACATTAACTTCATCATATTACACTATTCTTGTATCTTTAAATATCCAAGGCTTATCCAAAATAATAATCCAATATTTATAATCAAATACTTCTATTAGCAAAACAATTATCAACACATGCAAATGAAAGAATAGTAATCATATTTGAGCAACGTGCAGTTTTATGAAGGGAAGGGAAGTGAAAGCAAAGATGTTTTACAGACTCGAGCAACTGTTTCTAAGTTCATGATGATACAAACCACAATATGTGTCTGGGAGGATATGAGAAGTCATGTGATTATGGGGAACTACAGAGAGGACAATATAGAAGATGGCTGTGTTTTATCACTAGAAGATGTTCCCTCCCCTCTGCTATCATTTTCTCCCCTCCACAAATCTGATAGGACTGGAAATGTAAAAACAATGTGGCGGAAACTAGATGGAGCTGCTAACACCTTACCAGTTGTCTCAGATCGGTGAAGAGGAGTGAAAGAATGCAGCAGGAGAGAAAGGCACATGCTGACAACACAGTTTCAAAAGGTTCAACAACAACCACACCCTTCCTCATAGAGAAAACATTTGAGCTCTGTTTATACAAGGTGCTAAGATGTGACCCATGTCCTGATTGTGCCCACATTTGTAGACTAGTGTAGATGAACAAAAGGCACATTTTGAGATGATTAGGATCAGAACTTCACACATCCTGGATTGGTATCTCACAAGTGTGAATAGGGGGTACTTATATTTGTCCTGTTTGACACATGTACAATTGTGTAAAATGTACGAGTGTGTGGTGTGAAATGGAAATGTGTTTTTTGCATAACCCACTCCTCCTGAAACACCCTCAGAGAGTTGGGTCACAGCCAGGGATGAGCCATTATTGACATCGGGCCTGGAGCAATTAGGGTTGAATGCCTTGCTCAAGGGCAGATTGACAGATTTTTCACCTAGTTGGCTCGGGATTCGAACTTGCATTCAAACGCTCTCACTGGTAGGCTACCTGCCAGCAGACAGATCTGGACAGTGAAACAATTTAAATCATCATTATCCCGCAACTATAAAAACATTGACAGGTGGCACCATTGGCTTATGACATCAATATATGTCTTAAAAGGATTTTAAAAGAATATCTGTCAAATAATTTGCATACAGGGAGGGACAACAATGATATCTGGTCACAATGCAGACACAGTGGGTGGGTAAGAGACACTTTAATAGCGTGTGTAGACACAGATCTGAAAATGTGGTCTAATTCAGAATGTCTAAAAGATCAGGACCAAGGAAGCATAACAGCACCAGGTAAAAACAAAGCTTTTGACACAGCTGAATGGATTGAACAGGTGACTGTAGAATACCGGATATAAAACATTGCTTAAAAAACCTCATGAAGTATTATGTTCATGTTCTGTTTTAGTAGAGGACACTTATCTTCATGAGAAGATGGCTTCACTGTCTGGTGAGTGCCTGTTGATTGTGTTGACCGCCACATAATTAAGTACACACTATATACAGTATAACTGTCTTTTGGAGAACCGATGCTGTAATGACCAAGGAGTCTTTTCACTCTTCTTGGTTCATTTACAAGCTTAGTTAATAACAAAACTATATCATATTAAGAGAAAAGAGCTTAGTTAATAACAAAACTAAATCATGTTAAGAGAAAAGAACCAAACCAAAAGTGTTTAAGGATGTTACCCATAGACAATATGCATATAATATAATTATTGAACATAATTATTGAAATAATTATAGAACTGAAACTAAAGCTTACCATAGTCTACTTTCAGTTAGTTTAAACTACTATTGGAACAATTTGGAAAGTTCATCTAACATTGTTCATAAAAAGACAGAGTGTACCATTTTTAAAGACATCAACTCAAATCAACTACACTACTGGTCAAAAGTTTTAGAACACCTACTCATTCAAAGGCTTTTCTTTATTTTTTCTATTTTCTACATTGTAGAATAATAGTGAAGACATTAAAACTATGAAATAACACATATGGAATCATAGTACCCATGAAATATAATAAAATATACTTTATATTTGAGATTCTTCAAATAGCCACTCTTTTCCTTGATGACAGCTTTGCACACTCTTGGCATTCTCTCAACCAGCTTCACCTGGAATGCTTTTCCAACAGTCTTGAAAGAGTTCACACATATACTGAGAATTTGTTGGCTACTTTTCCTTCACTCTGTGGCCCGACTCATCCCAAACCATCTCAATTTGGTTGAGGTCGGGGGATTGTGGAGGACAGGTCATCGGATGCAGCACTCCATCACTTTCCTTCTTGGTAAAATAGCCCTTACACAACCTGGAAGAATGTTGGGTTATTTTCCTGTTGATAAATGATAGTCCCACTAAGCCCAAACCAGATGGGATAGCGTATCACTGCAGAATGCTGTGGTAGCCATGCTGGTTAAGAGTGCCTTGAAATCTAAATAAATCACAGACAGTGTCACCAGCAAAGCACCCCCACAACATAACACCTCCTCCTCCATGCTTTACAGTGGGAAATACACATGCAGAGATCATCCATTCACTCACCGTGTCTCACAAAGACACGGTGGGTGGAACCACAAATCTAAAATTTGGACTCCAGACGAAAGGACAGATTTCCAGCGGTCTAATGTCAACTGCTCGTGTTTCCTGGCCCAAACAAGTCTCTTCTTATTATTGGTATCCTTTAGTAGTGGTTTCTTGGCCGCAATTCGACCATGAAGGCCTGATTCACACAGTCTCCTCTGAAGAGTTGATGTTGAGATGTGTCTGTTACTTGAATTCTGTGAAGCATTTACTTGGGCTGCAATTTCTGAGGCTAGTAACTCTAATGAACTTATCCTCTGCAGCAGGGTAACTCTGGGTCTTGTATTCCTGAGGCGGTCCTCATGAGAGCTAGTTTCATCATAGCACTTGATGGTTTTTGCGACTGCACTTGAAGAAACTTTCAGAGTTCTTGACATTTTTCGTATTGTCTGACCTTTATGTCTTAAAGCAATGATGGACTGTTGTTTCTCTTTCCTTATTTGAGCTGTTCTTGCCATAATATGGACATGGTCTTTTCCCATCACACAAGTGATTGGCTCAAATGCATTAAGAAGGAAAGACATTCCACAAATTAACTTTTAAGACACACCTGTTAATTGAAATGCATTCCAGGTGACAACCTCATGAAGCTAATTGAGAGAATGCCAAGAGTGTGCAAAGCTGTCATCAAGGCAAAGGGTGGCTATTTGAAGAATCTCAAATATAAAATATCTGTTGATTTGTTTAACACTTTTTTGGTTACTACATGATTCCATATGTGTTATTTCATAGTTTTGATGTCTTCACTATTATTCTACAATGTAGAAAATAGTTTTTTTTTTAAACAGAAAAACCCTTGAATGAGTAGGTGTTCTAAAACTTTTGACCGGTAGTGTATATTATGTGGTTTGACATGATATTTGATTTCACGATTAGTATTCACCTATCACTCCCATTGATTTATTTTAGATAGCAGTGGCGGAACTTGGCTGAAGTTTGTAGTGGCTTTTCTAAAGAACTGGACCAAGGACTAGAGTTTCTCCTAGCCCATAGTTCAGGGTGAGAAACCAATTAAGGTTGTAAAATACTGAACTTCCCCTTTATGTCAAAAATGACCAGGTGAGGTAAGAAACGTAAGAATGACTAAAGTTACAAATAACATGATGTATATAAGCTTGAAATATAAGCAGTTCTAAAACTGATGACACATCAAATATTAAACTGCAAGAAATGGCAGATTGGCAGTCTCCAAACCATGCAGGTTCTGCATCACTTGTGAAAGCACTGGGGAGTTATATCTAAAGGTTGACATTTTCCTTGCCTGACTTAATGTGTCCTCTCTCCATGGAATGATATAAAGAACCCGGCTGCCATTGTCTTCTATCAAATGGAATCTGCCGTAGTTCCCTTGGATCTAGTGCATTTTAAACAAGAATCCTACATGACATTGCGGTATGGGAGGCAGACACAGTAAAAATTGTATGTTTCTGATCATTACTTGCCCCAAAAAATATTAATGCACATTTCTTTATCAAAATCATTTTTTGAATTAATATGAAATAATAAATTACCCTGCAGCGCTGTGTCCTCTCCCCAGCCACTGATAAGGTTTCAATAATAAAAAATGAAGAGTTAGATAAAGACGATAGGTTAATCTTTTAAGAAATTATAATGCCCAATTCCCAAATCAATCAATTACAAACAAAGAGTAATGGTACTGTGGATTCATTCTAAATGTTAAAGGAAAACTCCACCCCAAAACTATTTTGGTATTTTTTTCATTAGTCCTTTGTTGACATTGCCCCAAAATGTTTTGCATGTCAGCAATCAAGTTTTCAAGATATGTAACTTTCAAAATACAGAAATCTGGCCCGTATGATGCATTTTCCATCATATGATAGAAATATAAATAATTAATGTAGTGTCATTTTGGAGTTACTTTTATTTTAAATAAGAATACAACGTTTCTGCACACTTCTACATTAATGTGGATGCTACCCTTATTACGGATGATCCTGAATGAATCATAAATAATGAGTGAGAAAGTTTGAGGGACAAAAATCATACCCCCCAGAACAAGCTAACCTCTCACCATTACCAATAACAGGGGAGGTAAAAAAAATATATATATATATTCACGCCTCTAACATTCTCACTCATCATTATTCACGATTCATTCATGATTATCCGTAATGCATTTAACAAGTATGCAGAGTTAGAAGCTTGATGTAATAATTACGTACTAGGAATATGCGACCAAATACTAAACTTTTGACTGTATCATTTGACTGTATCATTGTATCATTTCAAATCCAAAATAACAAAACATTTGTGACTGTCCAAATACTTTTGTACCTCAATGTATATACTATATGCTGATTGCAGATTTAGAGAAAGAATCATGACATTTGTTTATCTATAGTTATCATAACATCTGTTATCATCTACTCTTACCTCAGTTTTTGTTTGTCTTTTCCCTGCTAAATCATCACCAGAGGTCCTGTTCAGTCGTCTGGACTTTGTGATCATTGGTGGTCAAGATGCTGGAAAGAGTACTGCAGCAAACATAATCCTTGACAAGACATTCACTCTCTGGACATTAAGTAAGAAACAACGTGTGAAGAAAAAACATCGGGAAATAACAGTGATCTGCTCTCTAGACTGGAGTCAGACTGGAGTCAGACTGGAGTCAGTCTGGACTCAAATTGAGTAAAGCAAATCATTTTGGGGGGATTAAAGCATCTGTAAAGTCATGTGAATATGGGCCCAATGCTGTCCTCTTGGTTATCAAAATCACATCTGACAAGTCTACTTTTAACAAGAGTGAGCGGAACATAATGGAATATCTGCTTACCGCAAGATTATGAAATCCTACAGTAGTGTAATTCACAAAAGTGGAAAAAATTGCTAAATTTAGCCTCAGTAAGGAGATCATCAAAAGTTATTTTAAAGACTTGATAGAGAAATGTGGACCAAGAAATTATCAAGAAGTTAGAGGACGGGCCCCCCCGAGTGGCGCAGCGGTCTAAGGCACTGCATCGCAGGGCTAGAGGCATCACTACAGACCCGAGTTTGATCAAGGGCTGTATCACAACAGGACGTGATCGGGAGTCCCATAGGGCGGCACACAATTGGCCCAGGGTCTTCCGGGTTAGGGGAGGGTTTGGCCAGGGGTGGGGCTTTACTTGGCTCATCGCACTTTTGCGGCTCCTTGTGGCGGGCCGGGCACCTGCAGGCTGACCTCGGTCGTCAGGTGAACAGTGTTTCCTCCGACACATTGCTGGCTTCTGGGTTAAGAAAGCAGGTGTTAAGATGCGGTCATGTTTCGGAGGACGCATAACTCGACCTTCGCCTCCCGAACATGTTGGGGAGTTACAGCAATGAGACAAGATCGGAATTTGGGAGAACGTCTCTTAAAAACTAATGTGAGAATTTCTACATGGAGCAAGAAGCCATCGATCCTGAGATTATAACATCAAAGACATTGAACAATAAGATAACGCTGAAAGCCAACATTTTAAAAACAATTCAAAACATGAAGTCAAAAGCCAAAGCCCCCTAAAGGGAGAGCATAATATACAAGGAAATTCTCAAAGCTGCTAATGAGAACCTTGACGACCTTGTACCTAGCCGGTGGGGATTCCGGTGGGGTGCCCCCACCCAGGCAGTGGCAGTGCTGGCAACACTAGCTGCAGTAACCCATGGGGAGGGGGTCACACTCGGACATTCAGAGAGGGGGTATATTATTGTGGYCCTGGCGGCACAAAATCAAAGTCGGACTGCATGGAGATGCGTGGGGACATGGTCATGACGGGTGGCCGTATTGTGGGTGTTTCAGGAAKAAGGTGTACATTTGACCACCATTATCTAGGATGTGACAATGGTAAATAAATCTCTCAATTTTTGCTCATTTTTTGCGCGGTCTTGCAGGCCTTCTCATGCAGCTGCAACTGCARTAACATTTGTAAATCATGACCCATCTTGAGTTGGGCTCTGGGATGGTGCAATTGTTGAGAAAGTGAGCTTATGGTTGTGTGGGGGTAAGGGCTGAGTGTGTGTGGCGAGTTGCCGGAGCCCGCCTGGGATTCTCTGGCGCAGTGCGAGGAGGGATACCGGCGAATGGAGGCAGCACGACGACGCGGTAGGAAGCCTGTGAGTAAACCCCAAAAATGTATTGGGGGTGGCTTAAAGGGAGAGTGGCGAAGTCAGGTAGGAGACCTGCGCCCACTCCCTGTACTTACCGTGGAGAGCGGGAGTACGGGCAGACACCGTGTTACGCAGTAGAGCGCACGGTGTCTCTTGTACGTGTGCATAGCCCGGTGCGGGTTATTCCACCTCCCCGCACTGGTCAGGCGACGGGGAGTATTCAACCAGGTAAGGTTGGGCAGGCTCGGTGCTCAAGGGAGCCAGTACGCCTGCACGGTCCGGTATTTCCGGCGCCACTTTCCCGCCCCAGCCTAGTACCACCAGTGCTACACCACGCACCAGGCTTCCAGTGCGTTTCCAGAGCCCTGTTCCTCCTCCACGCACTCTCCCTTGGTGCGTGTCTCCAGCCAGTGCCTCCAGTTCGGCACACGCACTGGCCACCTGTGCGTCTCCAGAGCCCTGTACACACTGTTACTTCTCCCCGTACTAGTCCTGATGTGCGTGCACTCAGCCCGGTGCCACACCAGTGCCGGTACACGCACCAGGCACAGAGTAGCGCTTTGAGAGTCCAGTGTGCCCTGTCCCTGCCTCCCGCACTAGCATGAAGGTGCGTGTCCTTAGCCCGGTGCCTCCAGTTCCGGCACCACGCACCAGGTCTACAGTGCGCCTTATCCGGCCAGAGCCATCCGTCTCCCCAGCGCCATCTGAGCCATCCGTCTCCAGCGCCATCTGAGCCATCCGTCTCCCAGCGCCATCTGAGCCATCCGTCTCCCAGCGCCATCTGAGCATCCGTCTCCCCAGCGCCATCTGAGCCATCCGTCTCCCCAGCGCCATCTGAGCCATCCGTCTCCCCAGCGCCGTCTGAGCCATCCGTCTGCCCAGCGCCGTCTGAAGCCATCCGTCTGTCCCGAGCCATTAGAGCCGCCCGTCTGTCCCGAGCCGTCAGAGCCGATAGTCAGTCAGGAGCCGCTAGAGCCATTCGTCAGACAGGATCTGCCAGAGCCGCCAACCGACAGGATCTGCCAGAGCCGCCAACCAGACAGGATCTGCCAGAGCCGCCAACCAGACAGGATCTGCAGAGCCGCCAACCAGACAGGAATCTGCCAGAGCCGCCAACCAGACAGGATCTGCCAGAGCCGCCACGACAGGATCGCAGAGCCGCCAACCAGACAGGATCTGCCAGAGCCGCCAGCGAGCCATGAGCAGCCAGAGTCGTCAGCGAGCCATGAGCAGCCAGAGCCGTCAGCGAGCCATGAGCAGCCAGAGCCGTCAGTGAGCCATGAGCAGCCAGACCGTCAGCGAGCCATGAGCAGCCAGAGCCGTCAGCCTGCCATGAGCGTCCAGAGCCGTCAGCCTGCCATGAGCGTCCAGAGCCGTCAGCCTGCCATGAGCGTCCAGAGCCGTCAGCCTGCCATGAGCGTCCAGAGCCGTCAGTCAGCCATGAGCTGCCCCTCAGCCGAAGCGGCTAGTAATCCAGAACTGCCCCTCAGTCCAGAGCTGTCTCTCTGTCGGCTGCCCTTCAGTCCGGAGTTGCCCTCTATCCTGAGCTATCTCTCTATCCTGAGCTATCTCTCTATCCTGAGCTACCTCTCTATCCTGAGCTACCTCTCTATCCCGACCTACCTCGCTGTCCTGAGCTACCTTGTCCCGGAGCTGTCCCTTATCTGGTGTTGCCCCTTATATTAGGTGGGTGGAAAAGGAGGGTGGTCATTCTAAGGGGAGACGTAAGCTGGGATTGACTATGGTGGGTGGGGACCTCGCCCTGAGCCTGAGCCACCACCGTGGTCAGATGCCACACCAGACCTCCCCTAGACTTTGTGCTGGTGCGCCGCGGAGTTCGCACCTTGAGGGGGGGGTTATGTCACGTTCCTGACCTGTTTTCTGTTAGTTTTGTATGTGTTAGTTTGGTCAGACGTGAGTTGGGTGGGCAGTCTACGTTTTCTGTTTCTATGTTGGTTTATGGGTACCTAATATGGTTCTCAATTAGAGGCAGGTGGTTTTATCTCCTCTGATTGAGAATCATATTAAGGTAGGTGTTTTCACATTGTTTGTCGTGGGTGGTTGTCTTCCGTGTCTGTGTCTATGTTACACCATACGGGACTGTTTCGTTCGTTTGTTTGTAGTAAGTACTTGTTCGTTCGTTCTTCGTGTTAACATGTAAGTTCGTGGTCCAAGTCTGTTCTCATTCGTTTGTTATTTTGTTTAGTTTCAAGTATAGTTCGTTTTGTCTTGTTTAATAAAATTTCATCATGTCATTTCAACACGCTGCACCTTGGTTTAATCCCTGTTCCTCCTCTTCGGATGAAGAGGAGGAACCCCATATACCACTTGGGTCCTGTTTCAGTAATAACGTAATCAGACCTTCTTGTTGCGTGTCTGATAATCTACCATTTATAAAGGAGTGGTTAAAACAAGCTAATAATGGTCCTTTGAGTATATCAAAAAAGTTTTGTATACTTCCACTGGTATGCCATCCAGCCCTGGAGTTTTCCATCCTTAAAGCCCCAATTGCATCAAGCAGTTCCTCCTCTGTAATTTGGCCTTCACATGAGTCTTTCTGTACAGATGTTAATTTTACATTATTAATAGGAAAAAAATCCATACAATTAGTTTCAGTTAGTGGAGATGGAGGAGCCTCTGAAACGAAAACATATTCTTAAAGTACTTTACTTCCTCTTTCAAAATATCATTTGGTGAATCATGCGTGACTCCATCATTTGTAACAAGTTTTAATAGATTTTTTTTGGTAGCATTTCTATATTGAAGATTGAAAAAGAATTTGGTGCATTTTCCCCATATTCCATCCAGTTCGCTTATTTTTTATAATATATTACACTGGATCTTTCTTGAATAAGTTCCTCCATTTCTTTTTGTTTTTCCTCTAACTTATTCTGTGCCTCTATGGTACCGTTTTTATTGCTATCTAACTGTACTGTTAGTCCTTCAATTTCCTTTGTTAATATGGACTCTTTTGATCTAAATTGCTTTGTTTTTATAGATGAGTACTGAATTGCATGGCCTCTAAAGGCACACTTAAAAGTGTCCCATACAATAAGGGGATCTGCTGTCCTATGTTATGTCTGAAAAAGTCAGTTTATAAAATCTTCTGTCCTAGTTCTAAACAATTTATCATCTAGTAGACTTTGATTAAATTTCCAATATCCTCGCCCACGTGGAAATTCTGTAAGAGAAATATATATGCCAATTATGTGATGATCCCACCGCATTCTGTCCCCTATCAACACTTTTTTTAACTTTTGGTGCCAGAGAGAATGGTATAAGAAAGTAGTCAAGACGACTAGCTTGATTCAGCCTCCGCCATGTATATCTCACTAAATCAGGGTATTTAAGTCTCCATATATCCACTAATTCCAATATATCCATGACATTCATGATTTCCTAAGTGCCTGAGGGTGATGTTTGTAGTGAGATTTCCTTTCCGGTCTATAGAGGTATTTAAGACCGTATTAAAATCTCCCACTATAATAATAGAGTCCAGTGTTGCTTGTAGAGTTGATAAATTCTTATATATATTTTCAAAGAAGCTTGGATCATCATTATTCGGACCGTATAGGTTAACAAGCCATATTTGTTTATTGTCCAACAACATATTTAAAATAATCCATCTACCTTGAGGATCTGTTTGGACAATTTGCACATTTGATCAAAATTATTGTTAATTAAGACCATCACCCCTTTTGAATTTCTTTGCCCATGGGAAAATATATTTTGCCCCCCCAGTTCTTTTTCCCACAAAACTTCATCTAAAACTGTTGAATGGGTTTCCTGTAAACAATAGATTTATAATCCTTCTCTTTTAGCCAGGTAAATACTGATCGTCTTTTCTTATTATCTGCTAAGCCATTACAATTGTAACTGGATATACTTATTTCACCACTTACCATAATGAGACACACCTTTCATTCTTTTAATCAGAATATATTTTGTAAACGTACTATTAAAAAGTAACATAATGATTGAGTGTCTATATAGTTGTACCATGATATTTGCATGTCTACTAAGTAAACCTCCAATTGGTCCCTACTATTCCACCTCTAAAAGCCCTCCTCATCCCGAGTTGGGTTGTCATCCCAATGCCCGGCAGACCACCTCGACCCCCTGTATCCCATAGCCCTGAACGACTGGATCCATTCTTTGAAAAGAGCATACAGTGCCATTTACGGAATTGTAGTAGATCAGTTGCCATATGCATTTTTCCCATGCCTCACCTCGATTTGTATTATATATAGCTGTGGATCATCCTCTATTGTCCCTTAACATATTTACTTCTTCCTTCGCACAGTTGTGGATTACACACACATACA
>NC_036876.1:3330116-3333451 GCF_002910315.2 Salvelinus sp. IW2-2015 | reverse complement strand
TTCTGCTCTGTGTCTTGTTCTCTTGATCTCGTCTCAGGAGTTTCTGTTGTCCAGTCCAATTTTATTTCCACTTTGTACTTGTGCTATTTCACAAAAGCTCCCGCACCTATACACATTTCACAGATCCTATGCCCTACATTGTTTATCTTGTTATTAAGTCCCACCCTTCAGTTCCACTCAACCCCTCCCATCTATCTTCCAACATCATCCATTTCGGATTTTTATTTGCCATATATTTTCCAACTGTGCTGTGCTGCTTCACAAAAGACTTGAACCTTCCTATTCTCAATAGCTTCTACAGATTGTAAATAAAAATAAACACTTTTTGCTAAAATAATTATTATATTATTGATTGATTGACATATGGCTTTTCAAATCCCCAGATTGCCTCTGTAGCGTTAGTTCTAGGCAATGTTGCAATCTTCAGCCATCCTGGACTGTGACCAAAACGAGCTACATATGGACAATACCAAATAAATGATCTGAATGACTCGCCTCTCTCACAACAGAATCTGCAGAGCTGGGAAGATTGTATACCCCATATATATAACATTTATTAGGTTGCAAGAATTTTGTACAGTTAATTTAAATTGAAAATTCGAAGTTTTGAATCGGCGTGTGTTTTGCGTGATCATTCACTAAACCATGTGCCATTGAATGGTACATCGAAAATCTTCTCCCAACTATTTGCAATTTATATGCACAGGCTGTCAGTTTTTTGGTCCTTAAATGAAATTGGTATTGTTTATTTATCACACTTTTCTTAAACCAATTTATTCTCTTAATACAGAGGGGACCAACATAACCAAGATTCCTTATATTTTTCCCCTCTACTTGCGCTTTCCCATTTCTTGTCGTGTAATTGCTGCAATTAATTGTTGTAAATGTTGGGGGTAGAGCAGACATTTCCATATGTCCACTAGATGTTAGTTTAGCAATGTTCTGCACTAACTAACTCCCCATCGCCGCTAATTTATGATATTCAGGATTCACAAAATTATACCCTTCATATAAACATTATATCCCTTCCATCAGAATTACATTTTTTTTATCCAATTACCTATATTTGAATTAACCCACCAATATTTGTTCTGTGACCTGATCTAAGAGAGAACTATTGTAAAGTGGACTGTGTCTGTAAGATGGGTATAAAATGTATAAATTGAAGGTAAAAGCAGAAGTGTTTATTAGTTTACTCCATTTGGGGGATCGGTGGTAGGGTTGCGGGGAATAATAATAAAGGTATATTCTTTAAAAAAGTATGTATGTCTATATAGGTATGTGTATGTACAGTATATATGTGTATATGTATGCATGCGTGTATGGATATATATATTTACCCCAAAAAATATGGGGGATTGGAAATGATGCAGACAATTACATTGGAAGCAACATTCTTTCCGCAATATTAAGCTGATCCATCCCCCCAAAAAATAAAAAATAAAAAATAAAAAAAATAATAAAAAATAATAATAATAATAATAAAAAAAACATGAAGTCACGTCTGTCAACATGTATCAATGACGAATCCTAGGAGTCCCTTCATGAGAACACAGAACTGGAGGCGATCAATAAAAAGAAGGATGAGGAAATAGTAAGACTACAGTCTCTTCTTAGTCCGCCAAAAGTAGACGATCAGACCCCAACCGATTGTCCAGAATCTCCAGAAGACGAACAGAGACATCCTCTGATAGAAAAAGAAAGCAATGAGGAAACAAACATGGAGAGAAATAAATACTGGATGGAAGAGGTGAAGAAGAGAAATAAAGAGATAGAAAAGTTGAAGAAAAAGTTGAAAAATCAAGCTGGATATGGTACCATTTCAGAACCAGTGAACATGAATGTGCGCAGTTCAGAACAAATCTGTGGATAATCCATCAAAATGAATCCATTGAAATGAGGCAACTGCACACTAATAGTGAGTACATGTTTAAAGTTTTTTATAGATATTTGTGGAGGATTCTTTCTGATTGTATTGCATACCCATTATTGTACAGAATGTCCTTTGTAAATGCAAGGAGATAAGACTTTTCCCCTCGTCCAGTTTCAGCCCCATTCTCAGTATCCCCTCCTGCCAACCTCTCTATCCCCACTGGTCAAGCCTTTATCAAGAAACACAAGATGGCGTTGGAGACCCGGCTGGGACTGTTGCAGCCCATACTCCTACGTCTCCAGGACAGAGGGGTTCTGATTGAAGTGGAGGGGGAGGAAGTGACCCTGAAGAACCAAGCGCTACTGGACATGGTTGTGCGGAAGGGAACTAATGCCCAAGAGCAGTTCTACCAGGTTCTGAGAGAAGCAGACCGTTACCTGGTGGAGGACCTGGAAGAGAGAGCTGGTTGATGTGTAATATAGTGTTTCCAACCCCACCACCCAGGATAGCACACCATGCACTCTCACCAGTACAATACTCCAGYTATTAGTTTGGAGTTATCTCTCTATGGAGTGGGTTTACTTGAGACAGTTTACTTCACACTGTCAAGCCTACCTAAATATGATCTCAATTAGAGGAACGCAAACACCTGCCTCATTGAGAGCCATACCAGGCAACCCTAAACCAACATAGAAACAGACAACATAGATGCCCACCCAAACTCACGTCCTGACCAACTAACACACAAAACTAACAGAAAACAGGTCAGGAACGTGACAATACCCCCCCTCAAGTGCGACTCCGACGCCACCAAAAAGTCGGGGAGGGTCTGGGTGGGCATCTGACACGGTGGTGGTTCAGGCTCGGGCGGGTTCCCACCCCACCATATCAATCCCGCTTCGTTAGCCCCCTTAAATGACCACCCTCCTTTTCCACCCACCTAAATTAGGGGCAACACCAAGAATAAGGGACAGCTCCGGGACAAGGTAGTCAGGACATAGGGATAGCGGGATCAGGACAGAGGGATGCTAGGAGAGAGAGGTACTCAGGATAGAAAGAGGTAGCTCAGGATAGAGGGGCAACTCCGGACTGAAGGGCAGCTCCGGACAGAGAGACAGCTCTGGACTGAGGGGCAGTTCTGAATTACTAGCCGCTTCGGCTGAGGGACAGCTCATGGCTGACTGACGGCTCTGGACGCTCATGGCAGGCTGACGGCTCTGGACGCTCATGGCAGGCTGACGGCTCTGGACGCTCATGGCAGCTGACGGCTCGGACGCTCATGGCAGGCTGACGGCTCTGGACGCTCATGGCAGGCTGACGGCTCTGGACTGCTCATGGCTGCTGACGGCTCTGGCGCTAGGCCTGGGCTCTGGCTGCTCATGGCTCTCTGACGGCTCTGGCTGCTCATGGCTCGCTGAGGCTCTGGCTGCTCATGGCTGCTGGGCGGCTCTGGCAGATCCTT
>NC_036876.1:3322348-3324278 GCF_002910315.2 Salvelinus sp. IW2-2015 | reverse complement strand
CCCGCCTCCAATTGAGAGCCATACCAGGCAACCCTAAACCAACATAGAAACAGACAACATAGAATGCCCACCCAAACTCACGTCCTGACCAACTAACACACAAAACTAAACAGAAAACATGTCAGAACCGTTGAGTTCACAGTGTTTGTTTGTGGGTGGTTGTCTCCTGTGTCAGTGTTTGTCGCACCATACGGGACTGTTACGGTTTGTTCATTTCATGTAGGCTATTTTTCCCTGTTCGTGCGTTCTCGTGTTCATGTATGTTCGTCGTTCAGGTCTGTCTACTTTCGTTTTGTTATTTTGTATCATTTGAAGTATAGTTCGTTTTCGTGTTTTTTCCCGTCTGTCTTTAATAAAATTCATTATGTCTTCACAATCCGCTGCATTTTGGTTCAATCCCTGCTCCTCTTCATCTGAATCCGAAGAGGAGGAGGACCACCGTTACACACACATGCATTCAGAGGGGTGAAGCGTTTCTAAAAATACACTTCGGACAATATTCCTTACATAACGCCATGATTTATGTCT
This sequence comes from Salvelinus sp. IW2-2015, assembly GCF_002910315.2. Taxonomy (NCBI): domain Eukaryota; kingdom Metazoa; phylum Chordata; class Actinopteri; order Salmoniformes; family Salmonidae; genus Salvelinus; species Salvelinus sp. IW2-2015. The sequence goes on along the minus strand of NC_036876.1, from coordinate 3,323,750 downwards.
TATCTTTTACCTGAAGTAGGCTGTCTGCAACAATGTAAATGTTTAACTGTCTCGAATAGGCCCTAGGTTTCAGGGAAGATGAAGTGATTGTGCGAGGCTAAGATTATTTAACAACCTCTACTACACATTTCAGCTGAATGCATTCAGTTGTACAGCTGATTAGGTATCCCCCCTTTCCTTTTCCCTAACACAGGTGTATTAACTGCACACATCAAGCTCAGGTAAAAGTAAATAAGCTGATCAGGAAACTCTGTGGTTGTAGCTTGACACCCCCCAATCCAAAATTCACATTGACTGCATTTTATAGATCTGTCACTTCATTTTGTATTTCGTTGTATAGTGTATTTTCCTTCCATAGCCTATTCTGCTGTGTGGCACTGAATTATTTCTTAGTGAGCAATAAAGCATTATACTATATCTAACCATTTAGATATTTTTTTCATCAATTACAATATGTTGGTCAATTTTGTCACTTGATTTTATATTTTGTTGTATTATCTATTTTCTTCCATAGCCTATTCTGAATAACTTTTTTTGTGATCAAGAAAGCATTATATATTTACTTATTATTTAATTAACAACTCAGGTATGCAAAAATTGTTACCAATACTTTTGGAGTGTAAACTATGTCAAAAATTATGGGTCATGAACCCAGTTTGAATACACGGGTTGGGGTCATTCTGAATTGAATCAGAGAGGAAGGAGTGAAGCGAAGCGAGAGGCTCCACTCCCGTCAAAATCTATTCCAGCAAGAATACAGAGATATACAGTTTTTATGTATTGATATAAGTGGATGTGGCATCTGGGCAACTTTGAGAAAAACAGTTTCATGTCAGAGTTGTGTTTGCTGTTCACGTGCATATCTGCCCTCTCATTGGCTAGAATGTTTCCACCTGCCTGCCATTCCACTGTTGCGACAACAAATCCCATTGTTAGGGCGGAGACAACACCATCTCCTCATTAGAGTATGAAGTCAGTCAATTCAGTAAGTAATTTGAATTTAAAATAAAGTGGAACAACTTTTGAATTGAATAGCGTCTACTTTTCAGTTAATTGAGAAGTCATAGAAAATAGATGCAGTTTTTTCAATTATTGAATTGGAATTTCATTGTACTTCCTGAATTGACTGCCTTCAATTCAAATCGACCCCAACACTGCGGAATTCAGCCTTTGTCTGTCTCTCTGTGTTCTATTTGTTTGGTTAAGTGTTCCATCTGGATCTTTGATCATCTCAGTGTTCTGTCTGGCTCTGTTTTCTGTCTGGCTCTGTGTTCTGTTTGTCAAAGTGTTCTGTCTGGCTCTGTGTTCTGTTTGTCAAAGTGTTCCGTCTGGCTCTGTGTTCTGTTTGTCAAAGTGTTCTGTCTGGCTCTGTGTTCTGTCTGGCTCTGTGTTGTGTTTGTCA
>NC_036876.1:3319796-3321617 GCF_002910315.2 Salvelinus sp. IW2-2015 | reverse complement strand
TTTCAAAGTGTTCTGGGTTTTTTTTCTGCTCTGGTTCGTCTGGCTCTGTGTTCTGTTTGTCAAAGTGTTCCGTCTGGCTCTATGTTCTGTTTGTCAAAGTGTTCTGTCTGGCTCTGTGTTCTGTCTGGCTCTGTGTTCTGTTTGTCAAAGTGTTCTGTCTGGCTCTGTGTTCTGTTTGTCAAAGTGTTCTGTCTGGCTCTGTGTTCTGTTTGTCAAAGTGTTTTGGCTGTGTATTCTGTTTGTCAAAGTGTTCCTTCTGTTTGACTGCCCGTATCTCTGGTCCTTGGCAGTAGTAAGTTCAGTTCACATGTAAGTATAATACCCAAACAGGCCACTAAATATCAGGAGAAAATTGGAATGATGATCAAATTTCACCAGGACCATCTGAGAGGAAAAGGTGTTTCCCTGCATACAGACACATACACACACAAATGTGTGGGTGTTTCAGTGGCGACCCATCATTCAGGGCAGGTGGGGCTCTGTTTCGAGCCCCACATCTTTAGCAAATAAATAAAGAAATGTTTTTTTGTGGGGGGGGGGGCTTGCTTGTTTTTCGTGTTATTTTGGCATTAATACGTGTCACATATCAGATTGCAAACAATGTAAAAATATATAGTATTGAGTTAATGAAGCTGCATACAAACATGGTCTCTGTTTTGCTTTCTTGAGTAAGGCAGCTGCAGGTGTTTCAGCCTAGCTCAGTGCTTTTTGTGGTGGTGGGGCAAGCCAGCAGAAAATACAGAGCTTTGCGCTGTGATTGGCATAGTGTTCTGTCACTCATGGGGACACTACGTCACAACGAAGTCTAAGGGTAGACTTAGAAAATTCTAGCCCTTTGCGTGCTGCCATAGAGTTACATTAGAAGTGTCCATCCAAGAAGGCTCAAGGTCATTGGCCACAGATAAAATGACTTCAAATCACATTATATGTACAGTAGCTTCGATTGGACTGATCATGTCATTGTCATATTTTCAAAATCTTCGCTAGCAGTCATCATCATGAATCAAGTCGACAATTAATACTGGAAAATCCTTTTCAATCTTTGTCATATGAAGATAAATAATGAAGAGAAATTACAGCTAAAACATGTCGGTGCTCATCGGCCATTGGACATAAACGTTACACAACAATGGAAATCGCAAATTCAACAATGAGTGGTTTGGAAGGAAGTGAGCACAGCACTGTTATGGTAGTCCTCCTCCTCTTCAACCGAAGAGGAGGAGTAGTGACTGAACCAAGGCGCAGCTTTGTGAAATGACATGATTTAATAAAGACACGACCAAACAACCAAGACGCCAAGACAGAAAACGAACTAGACTTGATTAACTAACAAAATAACAAAACGAATGTGTAGACAAAACCTAGACATAGACTTACAATAAAACACGAAGAACGCACGAACAGGGAAAAATAGACTACACAAAAATGACGATGTACAAACATACCGAACAGTCCCGTATGGTGCGACAAACACTGAAACAGGAGACAACCACCCACAACTGAACACTGTGAAACAACCTACCTAAATATGACTCTCAATTAGAGGAACGCCAAACACCTGCCTCTAATTGAGAGCCATACCAGGCAACCCTTAAACCAACATAGAAACAGACAAATAGAATGCCCACCCAAACTCACGTCCTGACAACTAACACATACAACAAACTAACAGAAATAGGTCGGAACGTGACATAACCCCCCCTTAAGGTGCGAACTCCGGGCGCACCAGCACAAAGTCTAGGGAGGGTCTGGGTGGGCATCTGACCACGGTGGTGGCTCAGGCTCCGACGCTGTCCCCACACCACCCATAGTCACTCCCGC
>NC_036876.1:3281387-3319771 GCF_002910315.2 Salvelinus sp. IW2-2015 | reverse complement strand
CGAAGACAGAAAACGAACTAGACTTGAATTAACTAACAAAATAACAAAACGAATGTGTAGACAAACCTAGACATACGAACTTACAATAAAACACGAAGAACGCACGAACAGGGAAAAATAGACTACACAAAAATGACGATGTACAAACATACCGAACAGTCCCGTATGGTGCGACAAACACTGAAACAGGAGACAACCACCCACAACTGAACACGTGTAAACAACCTACCTAAATATGACCTCAATTAGAGGAACGCCAAACACCTGCTCTAATTGAGAGCCATACCAGGCAACCCTTAAACCAACATAGAAACAGACAACATAGAATGCCCACCCAAACTCACGTCCTGACCAACAACACATACAACAAACTAACAGAAATAGGTCAGGAACGTGACATAACCCCCCCTTAAGGTGCGAACTCCGGGCGCACCAGCACAAAGTCTAGGGGAGGGTCTGGGTGGCATCTGACCACGGTGGTGGCTCAGGCTCCGGACGCTGTCCCACACCACCATAGTCACTCCCCGCTTCTGTATCCCCCTCCCAATGACCACCCTCCAACTAAACCACCTAAATGAAGGGGCAGTACCGGGATAAGGGCCAGCACCGGGATAAGGGGCGCAGCTCCGGGCTGAGGGACTCTGGCAGGTCCTGGCTGAGGACTGCTGGCAGGTCCTGGCTGAGGGACTCTGGCAGTCCTGGCTGAGGGACTCTGGCAGGTCTGGCTGAGGGACTCTGGCAGGTCCTGGCTGAGGGACTCTGGCAGGTCCTGGCTGGACGGCTCTGGCTGGTCCTGGCTGGACGCTCTGGCTGTCCTGGCTGGACGGCTCTGGCTGGTCTGGCTGGACGCTCTGGCTGGTCCTGGCGGACGGCTGGCTGGTCCTGGCTGGACGGCTCTGGCTGGTCCTGGCTGGCTGGCTCTGGCAGCTCCTGGCTGGACGGCTCTGGCTGGTCCTGGCTGGCGGAAGGCTCTGGCTGATCCGGTCTGGCGAAGGCTCTGGCTGATCCGGTCTGGCGGAAGGCTCTGGCTGATCCGGTCTGGCGGAAGGCTCTGGCTGATCCGATCTGGCGGAAGGCCTAGCGACTCCTGTCTGGCGGACGGCTCTGGACGCTCCTGACTGGCTGACGGCTCCCGCAGATCCTGTCTGGGTGGCAGCTCTGGCAGATCCTGTCTGGTTGGCAGCTCTGGCAGATCCTGTCTGGTTGGCGGCCCTGGCAGATCCGACTGACGACTGGCTCTAACGGCTCGGGACAGACGGATGGCTCAGACGGCGCTGGGGAGACGGATGGCTCAGATGGCGCTGGGGAGACGGATGGGCTCAGATGGCGTGCGGGAGACGGATGGCCGGCAGCATGGCGCTGGGGAGACGGATGGCTCAGATGGCGCTGGGGAGACGGATGGCTCAGATGGCGCTTGGCAGACGGGCAGTTCAAGCGCCGCTGGGCAGACGGGCAGTTCAGGCCCCGCTGGGCAAACGGGCAGTTCAGGCCCCGCTGGGCAGACGGGCAGTTCAGGCACCGCTGGGCAGACGGGCCATTCAGGCACCGCTGGGCAGACGGGCCGTTCAGGCACCGCTGGGCAGACGGCAGACTCTGGCCGGCTGAGACGCACTATAGGCCTGGTGCGTGGTACCGGAACTGGAGGCACTGGGCTGGAGACACGCACCATAGGGAGAGTGCGTGGAGGAGGAACAGGGCTCTGGAGATGCACTGGAAGCCTGGTGCGTGGTGTCGGCACTGATGGTACTGAGCTGGGGTGGGAAGGTGGCGCCGGATATACCGGACCGTGAAGGAGGACACGCGCGAACCGGGGACACCACCTGTAAGGCTGGTGCCATGTACGCCGGCCCGAGGAGACGTACTGGAGGCCAGATACGTTGGGCCGGCTTCATGGCATCCGGCTCGATGCCCAACCTAGCCCTCCCAGTGCGGCAAGGTGGAATAGCCCGCACTGGGCTAAGCACGCGTACTGGGGACACTGTGCGCTTTACCGCATAACACGGTGTCTGACCAGTACGACGCCCTCTCACTCCACGGCAAGCCCGGGGAGTTGGCTCAGGTATCCAACCCGGCTTCGCCACACTCCCCTTTAGCCCCCTCCCAAGAAATTTTTGGGTGAGCCTCTCGGGATTCCAGCCGCTCTTACGTGCTTTTGCCTCATAGAACCTCCTCTCCGCTTTCGCTGCCTCCAGCTCCGCTTTGGGACGGCGATATTCCCCTGGCTGAGTCCAGGGTCCTTTGCCTTCCAGGACTTCCTCCCATGTCCATTTCTCCAAATAATTAAGCCTCTCCTGTTGCGTGTTCCACTGCTCAAACTTATGCTGCTTGGTTCTGGATTGGTGGGTGGTTCTGTTACGGTAGTCCTCCTCCTCTTCAACCGAAGAGGAGGAGTAGTGACTGAACCAAGGCGCAGCTTTGTGAAATGACATGATTTAATAAAGACACGACCAAACAACCAAGACAGAAAACGAACTAGACTTGAATTAACTAACAAAATAACAAAACGAATGTGTAGACAAACCTAGACATACGAACTTACAATAAAACACGAAGAACGCACGAACAGGGAAAAATAGACTACACAAAAATGACGATGTACAAACATACCGAACAGTCCCGTATGGTGCGACAAACACTGAAACAGGAGACAACCACCCACAACTGAACACTGTGAAACAACCTACCTAAATATGACTCTCAATTAGAGGAACGCCAAACACCTGCCTCTAATTGAGAGCCATACCAGGCAACCCTTAAACCAACATAGAAACAGACAACATAGAATGCCCACCCAAACTCACGTCCTGACCAACTAACACATACAACAAACTAACAGAAATAGGTCAGGAACGTGACAAGCACAACAAGGTGCGTCCAAAAATGTATTGTATGCTGCTGCATAATGATGTAATATGCCACAGAGATATGTATACTGTAGCTAAGAAAGTAATACGAAGTGTATGTTGTGTAGTAAGCTGTTAGTAGCCCATGTGCCTCACCCTAATAATTTGCAATATTTTCCCTTCTTAATTTTGCCTACTGTTCTGACTTGGTGGTGCACATGTAGCCTATAGCCTGTTTTAGAGAAATGTAATCATTGAATATTGTAAGAGCTTTCATTGTCTGCTTATATGCTCCCATTATTTATCCTACGGTTCTGACTTGGTGTACAGGGAGAGTACTGTAAGAACAACCCATGTTCTGAATTCTGTCGCTAAACATTTCAAAAGTGCTGAACAAATAATTATATTGACAACTTCGGTCTTACTGTAGCTCGCTCATGAATGTCTTAATCGAAATTACGGATTGCCTCTTATCCGCTCGTCTTTCCCTTATGCCCTAGTTTGTACATCTCAATTGTCAGTATAAATCACATTTGTTTAAGCAAGAGCTATATCAGCTATGTTTTTTAAAAAGGCAGTAAATGAGGCTGAATGAACTGTTTCGTTGCCAGACAAGGCTCCGTTGATAGCCATGTGTAGCAGTGGTAAGGTGTTGAGACTGCTGTTGGGACAGCTTTATGTAGGCCCAACAGTTTGTGGACACCGTTTGTCACCGTTATAGTGCAATTAATGTATTGTCTAGTGTTGTGTTGTGTTGTGGCTTTGCTGGCATGCATAAATATATTTTTAGACCCACAAAATTTAAAATCACGACTTGTGTGTTCCAGTCTGATCACGGCAGGCTGACGTGGACGGAGCGTGTCAGCTGATAGCCAGTCTGGACTGTGCTGCCCGCAAGTCTCATTTATACCTCTTGCTAACATGAGTCTGTTGTCCTGGTTTACATTTGAGTCATGTAGCAGACGCTCTTATCCACAGCGATGTACAGTAGTGAGTGCATACATTTCAGCACTTTTATTTATTTTGCACACTTTTTCCACATTCTGATTGTGCCCATTTTTTATACAGGTGTAGACGATTAAAACACCATTTGTGATCAGATCTTCCTTTCCACCTCCGGAGGTAATCAGGCATGCATTGTGTCTGGATATCTCTCAAGCCTGATTTGGATAGTGAAACCATTTGAATCATAATTACTCGCCTTCTAAAATCATTGACAGGTGGCACCACTGACTTATGGCATCAATATGTCAATATGGCATCAATATGTCACTGTATAAACCAGACACTGCTTTTGAAGTTTGCAGTCGGGTCTACCTCATCACGTGACCATGACCGACTCATGTCCGCTACAATAGCAGCAGGTATAAATGTGGCTTCAGACAGGTGTTTGGACAGGCCCAGCTCACCGTCAAGCCCTGATCAACACAGGAGACAGCACAGCTACAGCACATCTATACAACAACGTTACAGCCTAGTTACAGTCTAGCTGGCAACAGTTTAGAGATTGGGCTTGTTCTGTTGTTTTTGTTATTATACATGGATCATGTAGCTTCACAAAAGAGAAAACATTTTCTAACTATGAGTGTAGTTCGATGTAATAAACCGTTTAAAGAATGGGCTTGAATATTAATACATGGTTCAATATGATCATGTTGCATTACAAGATATTTACTTTTTTTTAATTTTTATTATATATTTTTTTCTCCCCAATTTTCGTGGTATCCAATCGCTAGTAATTACTATCTTGTCTCATCGCTACAACTCCCGTACGGGCTCGGGAGAGATGAAGGTCGAAAGCCATGCGTCCTCCGAAGCACAACCCAACTGCTTCTTAACACATCCAACCCGGAAGCCAGCCGCACCAATGTGTCGGAGGAAACACTGTGCACCTGGCCCCCTTGGTTAGTGCACACTGCGCCCGGCCCGCCACAGGAGTCGCTGGAGCGCGATGAGACAAGGATATCCCTACCGGCCAAACTCTCCCTAACCCGGACGACGCTAGGCCAATTGTGCGTCGCCCCACGGACCTCCCGGTCGCGGCCGGCTGCGACAGAGCCTGGGCGTGAATCCAGAGACTCTGGTGGCGCAACTAGCGCTGCGATGCAGTGCCCTAGACCACTGCGCCACCCGGGAGGCCATATTTACATTTTTAACCACAATACGCATATTTTATTGAAGTTGATGAAATGTTAAATGTCCTTGATTTGTTTTCTCTTTTGACTTCTATGCCAGAAAAATACTTCTATAACACAAATTAAAAAGAATAACATAAATGTCATTGCATGCTATCAATTACTGTGTTTTTATCACAATATACAGTATAAGATCTTTTGAAATCAATAATTTTTTGCTCGCATTATCTTGTATGCCTACATTGATTTCTATTCAGTAAAATGGATTGATGCATGCTGTCAAAATGATAATTCTCGACAGTTCTTAGTTGTGCAGCTCTGTGCTAGTTTCCTATCTGCCCTCTTTACAAGCCTTATGGTGAGAGACTCTCCCTGAAAGTAGTCTGGCTGATACCAAACTCAAAGTCCTCCAGACTCTCTCCTCTCTCTGTGTCATGTGGTCTGCACGTCAGCCAGGCTAACAGTATCTGCTTTTCCCCTCGAAGTGCCCATCAAAGGCCCTAAACCTAACCCTTATTTTAAATCTAACCCTTATTTTAAACCTAAACCTTATTTTAAACCTAACCCTTATTTTATATCGAACCCTTATTTTAAATCGAACTCTTATTTTAAACTACAAACTTATTTTCAACCTAACCCTTATTCTAAACATAACATACTCTAACAGTATCTGCTTTTCCCCTCGGAGTGAATTTATTTTATATCTTGAAAATGAAGTATGATGAAAATAAGTGTCTCAAAGTGAAAGTACAGTTTGTTGCACAAGTAGCACAGCACTGTCTCTGTCTTCATGAAACATACCCTACAATGTGGTGAGACTGTTGGTCTATGTGTGTTCTTGCACCTGCACGAAGATGCTTTGCAGACTTTTGCAGCAGTTTCTGTATAGAAGTCACTATTAGAAGACAGTAGAAAGCTATTCTAAACCAACTCTGGCCACGTATTTCTGAGGAACTAGTCTTAAACAAATGGTTCTATGTAGCGCCAAATAAGGGTTATTTGACTCTTAACGATGGCAGAACCCTTGTTGGTGTTATACCTTTTTTAAAGGTTCTGTAAAGAGCCATGCTCATAAGGTTCTAAATAGAACCTTTATGGCACTATAAAGTCAATTAAAAAAAGGTTCTATATAGCACTAAAAAGGGTTCTGCTATTGTTGCAAACCTTTTTGGTGCTATACAGATCCATTTTTTAAAGATTATTGACAGATCGTTTATGGAGGATCGTTCTACAAAGAAATATACTCGAAGAACCACACAAGGTTAAAGAATGACTGATTTTGACAACACTTATGACACATGGCCGTGCAATTTTAACAAGATGCCATTACTTGCTGAAATCACATGCAAGTTATGGCATAACACAACAGACTAGGTAAATTGGTATGAAACTCTTACTTCCGGTTGCACAAAAAGAGCTGCCAGCAAACCACGCACCAAAATATTTGAAAGAGTCGCCGCCCCTAGATTTTAATTATCACTAAAATAGGAAATAAATAACCTTTTTCTGAACTGCAAAGAACCTTTGAGGTACTTTTCAGTACCTCAAAGGTTCTTTGCAGTTCAGAAAAAGGTTATTTATTCATTATGGTTCCACATATAACCATCTCCCTTACCAAAGAACCATTGAAGAACCCACTTTTTAAGTGTGCACAGAGAGGACTATTTAGTATATACAGTTGAAGTCGGAAGTTTACAAACACCTTAGCCAAATACATTTAAACTCAGTTTTTCACAATTCCTGACATTTAATCCTAGTAAGGATCACCACTTTATTTTAAGAATGTGAAATGTCAGAATAATAGTAGAGAGAATTATTTATTTCAGCTTTTATTTCTTTCATCACATTCCCAGTGGGTCAGAAGTTTACATACACTCAATTAGTATTTGGTAGCACCTCAGGAGTAAATGTCAGTTGGCCTTTCATAGCCGATCATTAAGAGTATCTCTGCCGCTCCTGCGGTCTCTAGAGAGTTGAAAACAGCAGGTCTGGGCACAGGTAGCACATCGGTGAACAGGTCAGGGTTCCATAGCCGCAGGCAGAACAGTTGAAACTGGAGCAGCAGCACGGCCAGGTGGACTGGGGACAGCAAGGAGTCATCATGCGAGTAGTCCTGAGGCATAGTTCTAGGCCAGGTCCTCCAAGAGAGAGAAAGAAAGAGAGAAGGAGAGAAGGAGAGAGAGCATACTTAAATTCACACAGGACACCGGATAAGACAGAAGAAGTACTCCAGATATAACAAACTGACCCTAGCCCCCCGGCACATAAACTACTGCAGCATAAATACTGGAGGCTGAGACGGAGGGGTCAGGAGACACTGTGGCCCCATCCGATGATACCCCCTACAGGGCCAAACAGGAAGGATATAACCCCACCCACTTTGCCAAAGCACAGCCCCCACACCACTAGAGGGAATCTTCAACCACCAACTTACCGTCCTGAGACAAGGCCGAGTATAGCCCACAAAGATCTCCGCAACGGCACAAACCAAGGGGGGGCGCCAATCCAGACAGGAAGCCACGTCAGTGACTCAACCCCTCAAGTGACGCACCCCTCCTAGGGACGGCGTGAAAGAGCACCAGTAAGCCAGTGACTCAGCCCCTGTAATAGGGTTAGAGGCAGAGAATCCCAGTGGAGAGAGGGGAACCGGCCAGGCAGAGACAGCAAGGGCGGTTCGTTGCTCCAGAGCCTTCCCGTTCACCTTCACACTCCTGGGCCAGACTACACTCAATCATATGAACCTACTGAAGAGGATAAAGTCTCAGGTAAAGACTTAAAGGTTGAGACCAAGTCTGCGTCTCTCACATGGGTAGGCAGACCATTCCATAAAAATGGAGATCTATAGGAGAAAGCCCTGCCTCCAGCTGTTTGCTTAGAAATTCTAGGGACAATTAGGAGGCCTGCGTCTTGTGACCGTAGCGTACGTGTAGGTATGTACGGCAGGACCAACTCGGAAAGATAGGTAGGAGCAAGCCCATGTAACGCTTTGTAGGTTGACAGTAAAACCTTGAAATCAGCCCCTGCCTTAACAGGAAGCCAGTGTAGGGAAGCTAGCACTGGAGTAATGTGATCAAATCTTTTGGTTCTGGTCAGGATTCTAGCAGCCGTATTTAGCACTAACTGAAGTTTATTTTGTGCTTTATCCGGGTAGCCGGAAAGTAGAGCATTGCAGTAGTCTAACCTAGAAGTAACAAAAGCATGGATTCATTTTTCTGCATCATTTTTGGGCAGAAAATTTCTGATTTTTGCAATGTTACGTAGATGGAAAAAGGCTGTCCTTGAAACAGTCTTGATATGTTCGTCAAAAGAGAGATCAGGGTCCAGAGTAACGCCGAGGTCCTTCACAGTTTTATTTGAGACRACTTTACAACCATCAAGATTAATTGTCAGATTCAACAGAAGATCTCTTTGTTTCTTGGGACCTAGAACAAGCATCTCTGTTTTGTCCGAGTTTAAAAGTAGAAAGATTTCAGCCATCCACTTCCTTATGTCTGAAACACAGGCTTCTAGCGAGGGCAATTTTGGGGCTTCACCATGTTTCATTGAAATGTACAGCTGTGTGTCATCCGCATAGCAGTGAAAGTTAACATTATGTTTTCAAATGACATCCCCAAGAGGTAAAATATATAGTGAAAACAATAGTGGTCCTAAAACGGAACCTTTATCTACACAGCAAAACCATTATCTACACATGCAAATATGTAACAAAGTCATTTATATTTGTGCTCAAAGTGCAGATTTATCAGTGTAGCAACTGTTTAGGTTTTCAAGATTAGACAAACCACAACATGTGGGGATATGAGAGGGGGGGATATGAGAAGTCATGTGACTACGGGGAACTAGTAGGAGGAGAGAGAGAGATATTTTAACATATAAAGGTTTCAATGTGCCATTCCTTCGTCATAGCAGAACACCTTTAGACACAGATGAATAGATGACTGTAGAATACCGGATATAAAACATTGCTTTAAAAAACCTCATGAAGTTTTATGTTCATGTTCTGTTATAGTGGAGAATACTTGTCTTCATGGGAAGATGGCTTCATTCTCTGGTGAGTGCCTGTTAATTGTGTTGAACAGATAATTAAATAGAACATATCTTATATAACATTATGGGGTGTTTTCCCAGACAGAGGGTGTTATTTTGTTGTCRTATTGTCAACAAAGCGTCATGAGAGAATTATTATGCCAAGTTTTCAAACTACCGGTTGTTTGTTTGGGAAGATGTATAAAGTGATCTGTGCATTTGAAAAACAGCATAAATACACCAATTTCACTTTTGCATGTAGAATCAACAATGTGCTGCACATGCTGTGACTTTTTGATTACCAAAGTTTGTTATATTTTTAGAACAAGCAGCGTGCAGCCAGCTCACAGGTGCATTGGTGCTACAAGCAGAAGGAAATGCATGAACCACAGATGCGACAAGTGAAAACAAATGATCTAACTGGGGATAGCTAGCTAGCATAATAATAATAATAATGTACTAAGCATGATGAGTTCACCATGACTTGAAATTGGCACTAGCTTGCCGGTAGCTAGTGTCCGCTATCTAACATTTGCATCTAGTCCTCACCCGGAAGGGGAAACAAAAAATACATGTTGTTCTTCTCCTACCAGATCTGCGAGAAGGTTTCTAATGTAGCACTCTGTTCTTAGACTGTTGATGGATGTGGATAAAGATAAAAAATCTTTGATATGGATGTCCGGTTTATGTCCCAGGCTCAATGACGGTCATGATTATTTATTTAAAAGTCAATTACAACTTATTCTTCAGTGCCATTTGTTGAGTGACCAACCTGATAGAGCGAGAAGGGTGTAATTGCGACCCGCAGATCAGGGAATTTCCTGCATTTGGGCATTCCTGCATCCCCTCTTTATAATTCTATTGGTCAATTTTTAAGCCATAACCTGGTACACAGGCAGGAGACGGGGTGGCGGTAAAGAACCATAACGTTGGATGCCAACCACCAATAAACCCCACGGGTGTGACAACGGTAGCTAACTAGATAGGGCACCGGTAGACAGTGTCCTTTGCCGCCGCCTGTCGGACACTGCTTTCCCTGTTAACAACGGTGAGGGAAGGTGTTTGGTAGGTGTAAGCGAAGGACACTGTCCAGTTAACTAGCAGACTGGTGCACAGTGTCCTTTGCCCTGGAAAAACTCTGCGAGTGCTAGCTGGCTGTACTACAGACACCTGTCGTCGTCGTGGGAAAGACTCATTGTTATCATTTCGTAAAACAACTAGTTGCAGTAAAAAGCCAATCTGGATACTAAGTAGAACCTGAGGGAAATCGACGAGTACCAACAGCTTTACGCTATGGAGGAACAACATACTCCTTCGTGGAAAGATCCGACCACCTCACAAAATAACTTTAACCCGACAAAAAAAAGAAAAACAGATTAATCTACAGACACGGACGATTTACTTACAATTAACTTAGGTAGAGGCTAGTGCTCTGGCTGGAATCCATGCAACACTGTAAAAGTTGTGTGAGGAGGTAGCAGGACTGAGGGGGTGTTTGGAGTTCAGCCAGAGTGAAATTCTCACACTCCAAAGAGAAAACAAGACTCACAGCCAAGGTAAAAATCCACGATTCCAACATGGATTGTCTACTCAGGGAAACATGGTGATGAAGGCGTCGCTACTAGACATACAAAGTCGTAGCATGCGTGAAAATATTTTTTTTCTCTGCTATTCCTGAGGACGCATCCAATAATCCAGAGGGCGCCATCAGAGAATTCATGCAATCCGCCTTGAAACTTCGTATAGAGACCCCGACTGATCATCGCAAAATTTGAACACTACCAACAAAAGGAGCTGATCAAAAGCAGAGGAAGGGAGTTTATTCCGAGAGAGCTCCATAACACTGTGGATGTACTAAATTCTACAGGGACTTCAGGTTACGAAAAAAAAGAAGGTATGGGAACTGTTTAAAATATCTGAACATTATGAAGTGGATATGAACACACACGTACTCAATTACATGCTTGCTTACACATACGGACTTATAGATACACACACACCTGATCTCGCTCTCTTCTCTCACTCTTTTCTCTTCTCTTCCTCTTTATTGTCGAGAACTGTTTTATAATTTAATGTGTTTATTGTTTGTCTATCTTCATGTATTTGTCTACAAGTGTATATATGTTTACAACAAGCAAGGGGAAGATATCAGAATAGGGGCATTGGGGAATAATAACATATTGTACGGAATACATTTGTACTGTAGTGAAGCCATCTCTAGAGTAATGCAAGGTCTCTTCATGATCATGTGAAACGTCAATTGCTATGGAAATGCTGGGATGTGTTTTTCAATTATGTTAAAGGTAATTATGATGCAACTATGATGGTGATACGATATGGATTACAATTACGCACTACATGTTACACACATAGAGACTCAACCATGCAAATTGGCAGAGTTATTATTTATTTGAACATCACACATTATAGTCTTACTCTTATACAGACATCATAAACACTCTCACTATATCACATCCAATATCATACACATCAACCTACTCAGATTTGCTACACACATAATATCTTGTCTCAATTTTCTAACATCTGTGGCATTGGCTCACAGGCAAACAGGCAAGGGAATAAAACAAATAATGCTAGAACCTATTTCTTGAATTCTAAATATCAGACATTTGAAAGYTCTAGTTTTGACCTTCATAATACCTCTGATGGCAGTAACTTTACAAGCACTAATTATKGTCAATTTAGACTGAGAATAGTATCTAGTTATGGTAAGGGGTGAAATAAGTATAGCCAGTTATAATTGTAACGGTTTAGCAAATTATAAAAAAAGAAGATCAGTCTTTACATGGCTAAAAGAAAAGTAATATAACATATACTGTTTACAGGAAACTCACTCTACATCCTTAGGTGAAGTTGCATGGAAAAAGGAATGGGGTGGTGAAATAATTTTCTGTCATGGACAAAGGAACTCAAAGGGTGTGATGATATTAATTAACAAAAATTTCAATCTGAATGTGAAAATAGTCAGGAATGATTCCCAAGGAAGGTGGATCCTTTTGAATATGAAAGTGGACGAAAAAGAGATTTGGCTCATTAATCTATATGGTCCAAATCAGGATGAACCACACTTCTTCGAAAACATTTATACCAATTTATTAAACTTACAGGCAACAAATTACCTAATCATTATGGTAGGAGACTATAACACAGTGTTAAGTACCTCAATGGACCGTAAAGGTAATCACTCTACAAACTATCATCACCATGCCCTTAAGGAAATCACAAATATTATGCACACATTAGAAATAGTGGATATTTGGAGACTAAAAAACCCCGACCTAGTGAGATATACACGGAGGAGACTTAATCAAGCTAGTCGTCTTGACTACTTTCTTGTCTCTTTCTCTCTTGCATCAAAGGTTAAAAAAGTTTTAATAGGAGACAGAATGCGATCAGATCATCATCTAATTGGCATTCACATAACTCATATATTTTCCACGGGGATGGGGATATTGGACATTTTATCAAAGTTTACTGGAGGACAACTTATTTTTTAACTAAGACAAAATAATTTATAACTGAATTTTTCCAGTATAATATAGGTTCACCAAATCCCCTTATTGTTTGGGATATCATTAAATGTACATTCAGGGGTCATTCAATTCAATATTCATCAATAATAAAAAAGCAGTTTCTGGCTAAAGAAACAAGACTAACAAGGGAAATCCATGATCTAATAGTACAGGTAGATAACAATTAAAAATGATACTAGAGAGATACAAAATTAGAGGAAAACAAAAAGAACTTGAGGAACTTATTCAAGAACGATCTAATGTAATCTATTATAAAAATAAAGCAAACTGGATGGAATATGGAGAAAAATGCACAAAATTCTTCCTGAATCTCCAATACAGGAACGCTAACAAATCGAATTCTCAGAATTATATTTTAAAAGAGGAAGCTAATTATTTTAGGCAGATGTTCTCTTTTCCGTCCCATCCTTTCCCACTGAATGAAGATTATGGTAAGGAATTCTTTCCAAATAATATAAAAAATGTAAATTTAACAAACGATACATTGGAGATAATATACGACAACTACTAGAAATAATAGATCATGAAACATATGAGCCAGGAATGGTATTTATAGCAGATTTTGAAAAGGCATTTGATAAAGTAAGATTGGATTTTATTTATAAATGCCTGGATTTTTTCAATTTCGGTAATTCTCTTATAAAATAGATAAAAATAATGTATTGCAACAACAGGTGTAAAACAGTAAATAACAGCTACTTCTCAGAGACTTTTGAATTGTCAAGAGTTAAACAAGTGTCCCCCCTGTCTTTTCTCTTAATGGGGCTTTGGGCCCCCACGAGCCAGAACAGCTTCAATGCGCCTTGACATAGATTCTACATGTGTCTGGAACTCTATTGGAGGGATGCGACATCATTATTCCATGAGAAATTCCATCATTTGGTGTTTTGTTGATGGTGGTGGACTTTGTCTCAAGCGTCGCTCCAGAATTGGGTTGAGATCTAGTGACTGAGATGGCCATTGCATATGATTTACATAGTATTCATTCTCATGAAACCATTCAGTGACCACTCGTGCGCTGTGGATGGGGGCATTGTCATCCTATGGGGGCATAACCATGGTAGCCAAAATAATGGGCAACTGGACCTGCCCAGCATTTGTATTCATGACCATAAGCATGGGATGTAAATTGCTTAGGAATTGCTCACGAACAACACCTGTGTGGAAGCACCTGCTTCAATAATCTTTGTATCCCTCATATACTCTAGTGTTTCCTTTATTTTGGGAGTTACATGTAAATGGCCCATGATTTATATGGCACACAAATATATCGTTTTTTAATGAAATAAAATCAAATATACTATGTATATATATTTAAACTTTAATAGTTAATTCAAACAACTAAATTGACTAAAACAACTAAAATAATAACAATTCTGACTTCATAAAATAGATTATGGATGTATTTTATTGCACAAACTCACGCTTTGGTTTGTCTTTCAATCAGTGTTTTGGCAAAGTTCCCATTTGGGTCGAGACAGAGCGGACCTCTGGTTTTCAGTGTGACACTGATGGAGAGACAGAGGGAGAGAGAGAGAGAAGGTGTTGGTGAAAAAGAAAAAGAGTGGGTGGGAGGGGGGGTTGTTTAACTGAATTAATAATTGAAATATAGATTTTTGAGAGTGTGTGCATCTAATTGTATTTAAGTACAGTACATTACAGTACAGTACTGTATAGTACAGTAACTCACATAACTTCTTCCTTAGAGCAGTGTGAGCGAGGAGGGTAATAGGTCAGTGTCCTGATTAAACTGATATTCACCCCCCCTGCATGTACTTTAGGACAGCGGCACCGAGGATATTGTATACCTCTCCCTGTAGAGAAAAATCAGAAAGTCAAAGAAAACACTTCAGTCTCCCTCTACGTTCATCAACAATTTACTATACCAGATTTAGACGGGATTCAATCTGAAACCATGTTACAGCAATCTTGACATTTAAAGGTAATTTCCAGTTGAGCTGACATCTGCAGTGTTTACTGCACCTTAAATATGATCTCAGCCAACTAGGTAACATTGCCTATAAAAGCCCATTATCGACAACGTTATACGGATTGAATCCCAGCCTTAACATTTTAGAGTAAATTGCAAGAAATTAATAACGTAGTTCACACCCATAGTCCACAATTCTGTAGTTAGGTATAAGTTCAAAGTTCTACTAAATACTAAAACATAATACTAATTTTCATCAAAAGTTTTGCAGACAGGTTTTTAAGTCAGTTACCTTGTATCATGCAGATGACGTCTGAGCAGACCAGAAGAACAATAACAGTCATTGCAGTATTTAGACTGTAGTTGCAGTGTGGCTGTGTGCAGTCATCCGGAGTTTCAAATTGAGCAGCAGCTGCTGAAAAAATGAGCTCCTACAAATATTGATATTTACATGGTTTTTAGAGTGAAGTACATTGGGAAAAAGAAAACGAAAACGGCAAGACTGAATTGGAGACAAAACAAGCAACAAACAAAGAAGATAGGCTTTTGAAAAAGTGACTATTTTTCATAAAACAAGCAACAAACAGTTATCTTAGCTAGCTGAATTGTTTACCAGTTGCTAAGCAGTTGCCAGGGACTCTCCTGGAAGAAGCTAGCTAGCTAACAAAGAATAACAAAGAATATCTAGTTAACAGAAGAAAAGACAAAATAAGGACAGAAGAAAAAGGAGAAAGTGAAACAGTCCTCTAAAGACACAAGAGACAATAGTACAAGAAACACCGCTTCTATTGCAATTATATTCTATTTCTATAGCTTCTTCAAGGTTTCCAAGATGGCATAGCAGTCAGACATCCTTTGTCCTCGTCTTGTCCCGTGTGTATGTATTTTATGTATTTTTGTCTTTTTCTTCGCATATCTTTTTGTATATTTTTTTCTATAAACTCAACTTCAAAACACTCTCCTGCAACCCGCCTCACCAAATGTGGTGCGGATCAGTTTTTTTTTTTTCAAAAGTATTATTCACCTCGTATCCAAAATCCACAACAGAAGCTAGCCAGAAGTTAGCCAGCTCACTAGCTAACGTTAGTATTCAGCTAACCACGGCTAGCGGTCATCAGCTATCCTTTAGCTCGGAAAGTTATCGGCAGTTTTGTACAACGCGACTCAGACCAGAGCATACCGGACCTATTTTCTGTCCATATCCCCGGATTTCTACCGCAAGCTCTGGACATTTACACCTGGATCTTGCAGCTAACTAGCTGCTATCCGAGTGACTATTAGCTAACATCGATTCCGGAGCAAGCACCAATTATCCCGGAGCTAGCCAGCTGAAGAGTTCCATCAGCCACTCCTGGGCTACAATCACCTATCCGGACCCGTTTTACTGCCGATGCGGAGCCCCACCGGGCCTTCACGACTGGAATTCCGACGTTATCTCCCCGAGGGAGTTATTCAACTGGCCCCTCCATCGCGACGTAACCGGAACGCCCATCTGATAACTACGGCCCGCTAATCGTTAGCTGTCTTGTGCATATTGGCTGCTATCTGAACAGGTTTATCGAACAATCTTCTTGGGCTACTATAACTATAACTATTTTGACAATTGGATTGGTCCCCTCTACCACACGGAACCCACTAATCTACCGACGGAAACGGACGGGGTGGCTAAAAACAGACCTCCATCTTCTGCTAGCTTGCTACCCATGGCTTGAATCGCCGTGATCCCAACCAACCTCACTACTCACTGGACCCTTATGATCCCTCGGCTAAGCATGCCTCTCCTTAATAATGTCAATATGCCTTGTCCATTGCTGTTCTGGTTAGTGTTTATTGGCTTATTTCACTGTAGACCCTCTAGACCTGCTCATTATACCTTATCCAACCCTTCAGTTCCACCACCCACACATGCGATGACATCACCTGGTTTCAATGATGTTTCTAGAGACAATATCTCTTTCATCATCACTCAATGCCTAGGTTTACCTCCACTGTATTCACATCCTACCATACCTTTGTCTGTACACTATACCTTGAATCTATTTCATCGCCCCCAGAAACCTGCTCCTTTTACTCTCTGTTCCGGACGTCCTAGACGACCAATTCTCATAGCTTTTAGCCGTACCCTTATCCTACTCCTCCTCTGTTCCTCTGGCGATGTAGAGGTGAATCCAGTCCCTGCAGTGCCTAGCTCCACTCCTATTCCCCAGGCGCTCTCTTTTGATGACTTCTGTAACCGTAAAAGCCTTGGTTTCATGCATGTTAACATTAGAAGCCTCCTCCCTAAGTTTGTTTTATTCACCGCTTTAGCACACTCTGCCAACCCGGATGTCTTAGCTGTGTCTGAATCCTGGCTTAGGAAGACCACCAATAAATCTGAAATCTCCATCCCTAACTACAACATTTTCAGACAAGATAGAACGGCCAAAGGGGGCGGTGTTGCAATCTACTGCAGAGATAACCTGCAGAGTTCTGTCCTACTACCCAGGTCTGCACCCAAACAATTTGAACTTCTACTTTTAAAAATCCACCTCTCTAAAAACAAGTCTCTCACCGTTGCCGCCTGCTATAGATCACCCTCTGCCCCCAACTATGCTCTGAATATCATATGTGAACTGATTGCCTCCCATCTATCTTCAGAGCTCGTGCTGCTAGGTGACCTAAACTGTGACATGCTTAACACCCCGGCCATCCTACAATCTAAGCTTGATGCCCTCAATCTCACACAAATTATCAATGAAACTACCAGGTACAACCCCCATGCATAAACACGGGCCCCCTCATAGATATCATCCTAACCAACTTGCCCTCTAAATACAAGATCTCAGCGATCACTGCCTCATTGCCTGCATCCGTAATTGGTCCGCTGTCAAACGACCTCCACTCATCACTATCAAACGCTCCCTGAAACATTTCAGCAAGCAGCCCTTTCTAATCGACCTGGCCCGGGTATCCTGGAAGGATATCAACCTCATCCCGTCAGTAGAGGATGCCTGGTTATTTTTTTTAAATGCCTTCCTCACCATCTTAAATAAGCATGCCCCATTCAAAAAATTTAGAACTAGGAACAGATATAGCCCTTGGTTCTCTCCAGACCTGACTGCCCTTAACCAACACAAAAACATCCTGTGGCGTTCTGCATTAGCATCGAACAGCCCCCGTGAAATGCAACTTTTTAGGGAAGTTAGAAACCAATATACACAGGTAGTTAGAAAAGCCAAGGCTAGCTTTTTCAAACAGAAATTTGCTTCCTGCAACACAAACTCAAAAAAGTTCTGGGACATTGTAAAGTCCATGCAGAATAACAGCACCTCCTCCCAGCTGCCCACTGCACAGAGGATGGGAAACTCTGTCACCACCGATAAATCCACTATAATTGAGAATTTCAATAAGCATTTGTCTACGGCTGGCCATGCTTTCCACCTGGCCACCCCTACCCCGGTCAACAGCACTGCACCCCCCACAGCAACTCGCCCAAGCCTTCCCCATTTCTCCTTCTCCCAAATCCAGTCAGCTGATGTTCTGAAAGAGCTGCAAAATCTGGACCCCCACAAATCAGCAGGGCTAGACAATCTGGACCCTTTCTTTCTAAAGTTTTCTGCCGAAATTGTTGCAACCCCTATTACTAGCCTTTTCAACCTCTCTTTCCTGTCGTCTGAGATTCCCAAAGATTGGAAAGAAGCTGCGGTCATCCCCCTCTTCAAAGGCGGGGGACACTCTTGATCCAAACTGCTACAGACCTATTTCTATCCTACCCTGCCTTTCTAAGGTCTTCGAAAGCCAAGTCAACAAACAGATCACCGACCATTTCAAATCACACCGTACCTTCTCCACGCTATGCAATCTGGTTTCAGAGCTGGTCATGGGTGCACCTCAGCCACGCTCAAGGTTCTCAATGATATCTTAACCGCCATCGATAAGAAACAATACTGTGCAGCCGTATTCATTGACCTGGCCAAGGCTTTCGACTCTGTCAATCACCACATCCTCATCGGCAGACTCAACAGCCTTGGTTTCTCAAATGATTGCCTCGCCTGGTTCACCAACTACTTCTCTGACAGAGTTCAGTGTGTCAAATCTGAGGGCCTGTTGTCCGGGCCTCTGCCAGTCTCTATGGGGGTGCCACAGGGTTCAATTCTTGGGCCGACTCTCTTCTCTGTATATATCAATGATGTCGCTCTTGCTGCTGGTGAGTCTCTGATCCACCTCTACGCAGACGACACCATTCTGTATACTTCTGGTCCTTCTTTGGACACTGTGTTAACAGCCCTCCAGACGAGCTTCAATGCCATACAACTCTCCTTCCGTGGCCTCCAACTGCTCTTAAATACAAGTAAAACTAAATGCATGCTCTTCAACCGATCGCTGCCTGCACCTGCCCGCCCATCCAGCATCACTACTCTAGACGGTTCTGACTTAGAAAATGTGGACAACTACAAATACCTAGGTGTCTGGTTAGACTGTAAACTCTCCTTCCAGACTCACATCAAACATCTCCAATCCAAAGTTACATCTAGAATTGGCTTCCTATTTCACAACAAAGCATCTTTCACTCATGCTGCCAAACATACCCTCGTAAAACTGATCATCTTACTGATCCTCGACTTTGGCGATGTCATTTACAAAATAGCCTCCAACACCCTACTCAACAAATTGGATGCAGTCTATCACAGTGCCATCCGTTTTGTCACCAAAGCCCCATAAACTACCCACCACTGCGACCTGTATGCTCTCGTTGGCTGGCCCTCGCTTCATACTCGTCGCCAAACCCACTGGCTCCAGGTCATCTACAAGACCCTGCTAGATAAATTTCTGCCTTATCTCTGCTCACTGGTCACCATAGCTGCACCCATCCGTAGCATGCGTTCCAGCAGGTATATCTCACTTGTCACACCCAAAGCCAATTCCTCCTTTGGCCGCCTCTCCTTCCAATTCTCTGCTGCCAATGACTGGAACGAACTACAAAATCTCTTTACCTGGAAACACTTATCTCCCTCACTAGCTTTAATCACCAGCTGTCAGAGCAGCTCACAGATCACTGCACCTGTACATAGCCCATCTATAAATAGCCCAAACAACTACCTCTTCCCCTACAGTATTTATTTATTTTGCTCCTTTGCACCCCAGTATTTCTACTTTGCACACTCATCTACTGTCAAATCTACCATTCCAGTGTTTTAATTGCTATATTGTATTTACTTTGCCACCATGACCTATTTATTGCCTTTACCTCCCTTATCTCACATCATTTGCTCATTTTGTATATAGACTTATTTTTCTACTGTATTATTGACTGTATGTTTGTTTTACTCCATGTGTAACTCTGTGTTGTTATATTGTTCTCAACTTGCCTACCTGGTTAAATAAAGGTGAAATAAATAAATAAATACAAAAGTTGCAGTGTGGCTGTTGTATCAGAAGGTATACCAGTAAGCCAGCTGCAGTCTTCTTCTTCTTCAGTTTAAGTGAATTTCTGAGTTCAACTGTTTGTCTTTTCTGAGTTGTTCTTCTTGTCTCCAGTTTAGTGTCTGTCTGCTGCATCATGTTGCATCAACAGACATCTTATAAGATCTCAGTGAAAGTGACTCGAGAGACCACATATCAGAGTAGAGGGAAAGCAAGAAAAGTCTTCCAAGTAAAATGTTTCTGGACAGCAGGCCTCTTCTTGAGAATTTCACCCAAAATTATCTTGAAAAAAGCTTACATACCCTCCAGACTCATGCACGCACACACGCACGCACGCACACACACACACACACACACACACACACATTAGGCAGGACAAAACAAACAGCTTTAATTGAGAGGACGGGATGCTATGATCAAATAATACGAAATATGAAAAAACAAGGTCATTGGTCATAGTCTGGATGCCAGTCTGTTTAGCCAACATTACACTACAAAGATTATCATATGACACATAGTGGCAAGGAAAGGAATGATAAAGGCTTTTAAGCTAAACAGACTGGTACTACTCAGACTGCTTTGGTCATTCAGGACTGAATTTCAGTGTCAGAGGGATGAGATATGTTGCAACTCACTGGACAGAGACATCAATGTAATTTCATTGAAATGACTTGGAAACAATGTTGATTCAACCAGTGTGTACCCAGTGTGAACTTCTAGACACTTCTGAACCAGCTGGACTAAGGTTGCTATTGTAAGGGTGTTTAACTGGCAGCAGAGAAGTCAGACGTAGGAGAGAAATAACTGTGTTTCCAACGGCGCAGTTTATTTACAAAAAAACCACCGGAAAACATAATAATAAAAGTCAATGGGTAACATAAACCGGCGCACACCAGTACAGCCGTACACATACACTTACAATAAACAATCACTGACAAGGACATGAGGGGAAACAGAGGGTTAAATACACAACATGTAATTGATGGGATTGGAACCAGGTGTGATGGAAGACAAGACAAAACCAATGGAAAATAAAAAATTATTATTATTATTATTTTATGGCATACCTGAATATACAGATATTTTCAAGTAATACATTATTGATCACTAAGCAATAACTCAGTGGCACACAGCAGAAGAGCCTATGGTAGGAAAATGTGTAATACAATAGCATATAAAATATAAGTTCAAAACTATAAAATGCAGTGCATAGTCTTTCTTGACATTTAGCAGACACTCTTATCCAGAGCGACACAGGTCATTGCATTCAAGGTCGGTAAGACAACCTGTAATGGAGACCAGCCTGGCTAGCGGTGGAGGTTTCAGTGTTGGCCGGGGTAGGCCATCATTGTAAATACGAATTTGGTCTTAACTGACTTGCCTAGTTAAATAAATGGGTTTTGAGAAGGAAGTGAAGAGAGAGGACGCAATGGCTATGAAATTGAGATTCTCCCAGGGCTTAAATATAATCCCATCAGGCCTCACCTTGGACTGTACCATTTTAGACCAATCACAATTCACTGGTACAATTGTCATATACAGGCGTGGAATACACAGTATACACATATTCAGGTAATAAATCGTATATCAGCATTATATACACTTAAAATAATTGTGTTGAAACATGCTTATAGCATACAATTGGGGTATGTTTGGGGATTGGGGTAACATTTCTCTCCCTGCCTGAGATTCAACCACGTTACAGAACCTAGTAACACAGGGGAAGTAGCCCTCTTGAACACAGCTCTGTTTGATAACTGATAACTTTCAGTTCGTTTGAGAGACTGAGTGTGAATCGAGAAGTGAATTTAGTAAAGTTGACAATGAATGGATCAAAAAGAAAGCTGAATGAATGGAGCAAAAAGAAAGCTGAAAGAATGGAGCAGAAAGATGAATGAATGGAGCAACAAGAAAGCTGAAAGAATGGAGCAAAAAGAAAGCTGAAAGAATGGAGCAACAAGAAAGCTGAAAGAATGGAGCAAAAAGAAAGCTGAAAGAATGGAGCAAAAAGAAAGCTGAAAGAATGGAGCAAAAAGAAAGCTGAAAGAATGGAGCAACAAGAAAGCTGAAAGAATGGGTCAAAAGAAAGCTGAAAGAATGGAGCAAAAGAAAGCTGAATGAATGGAGCAAAAAGAAAGCTGAAAGAATGGAGCAAAAAGAAAGCTGAAGAATGGAGCAAAAAGAAAGCTGAAAGAAGGAGCAAAAAGAAAGCTGAAAGAATGGAGCAAAAAGAAAAGCTGAAAGAATGGAGCAAAAAGACAAGCTGAATGAATGGAGCAAAAAGAAAGCTGAAAGAATGGAGCAAAAGAAAGCTGAATGAATGGAGCAAAAAGAAAGCTGAAAGAATGGAGCAAAAAGAAGCTGAAAGAATGGAGCAAAAGAAAGCTGAAAGAATGGAGCAAAAAGAAAGCTGAAGAAATGGAGCAAAAAGAAAGCTGAAAAGCAATGGAGCAAAAGAAAAGCTGAAAGAATGGAGCAAAAAGAAAGCTGACAAAGAATGGAGCAAAAAGAAAGCTGAAAGAATGGAGCAAAGAAGAAAGACTGAATAATGAGCAAAAAGGAAAGCTGAAAAGAATGGAGCAAAAAGAAAGCTGACAAGAATGGAGCAAAAAGAAAGCTGAAAGAAAATGGGTTCAAAAAGAAAGCTGAAAGAATTAAGCAAAAAGAAAGCTGAAAGAATGGAGCAAAAAGAAAGCTGAAAGAATGGAGCAAAAAGAAAGCTGTAAGAATGGAGCAAAAAGAAAGCTGTCTGAAATTGGAGTGGATGACGAAAGTAGGCCTTTGTTGGATAAGGATTTGTTTCTTGTTGGGCTGTGTTATTTTAATAAGGAATGTTTTCTGGGAAATCTGAATAATTAATGTTATCTGGGATATCTGAATAAGGAATATTATCTGGGAGAACTGAATAAGGAATTATCTAGGCGATCCATTTGAGGTCTCAAAGGAGGTGAAGTACTTGGAAAAGTGGAGTCAGAGTGACCAGGAGTGGGCTCGTTCTGATAATTGTATTTCTGAAAAACCGAAGAAATTGCATTAGGGCCCCTATTAAAGGAGTAATCTCTGAAGTGCCTATGGAAGTTGAGGCTGAATACCTCAAGAAAAGAATCCAAGGGGTGGTTGGTGCCCATCGCCCGATCCAAATTGCACCTACCTACACATGTGAAGCTAGACTACAATATGTAAGGTGTGCAGTAAGAGCATTCGTCCCCAAACCTCTACAGTGCAATAACTGCAAAGACTTTGGCCATGTTGCAAATGTTTGTAGAAGGATGGTGTACACTGAAGATTGGTGTATAGGGTGTTGCAACTATCGTGGGGATCATGAATTCATAGAGTGCCCTATAAGTGTGAAAGAGGTGGAAGTGACAAAAGTCAGGGCGGTACATCGGATACCTTATGCAGAGGAGATTAAATGAGCAGATTTTTTTTTTGCCTACGGTAATGACGGCTATATCGGTCAGCTAATACAGTGCACTACTTTTTATTTGATGTTTCATTTTTATGAATATTTTTCTATGATTTTTCAGGGGGTGCTGCAGCACCCTCAACACCTCTACTTCTCGCGGCTATGCTGGCAACTCGAAGATATCCCATCCTCCCAGGCCTGAGTACGGATTGGATTTTTGTTTTTAACTGAAAAAATAGAATGCTATTTTTGTTGTTGGTAGTCTGTAGTCTTTCCCAACCCGCACATTGTTCCCTTTTTTGTGTGATCTTTTTGTTTTCACCCAGCACAAATTGTGGCGGCAATACACCTTTTGGGTGCAGTCTGCCAATAAACCTTGAAGAAGAAGAAGCCTGGATTGGTACATTCGGATAAAATGGAGTTACGTCGAGTTACCACCAGAACACAAGAAAAGTCGGAATGAGAGGAATATTAGGACAGGGACACAGAAAGGTGAATTTCTGAGGAGGAATACATTTGAGGAAGATGGCGATCAAAATGGAGATGGGGTGTCGAAGAAGATTGGTTTCAAGTGCAAACTGAGTGAGCCGTGCGCCAGACCGAGTTCTAGAAGTGAAATGGAAGTGAATGAGGGCGAGTTAAGTGAGGTGGAAGGTGTGGTGAAGAGCCTGGAGCCTGAGCCTGGCATCGATGGACATGATAAAGAACAACCTGGTCCAGCAGGAGTGAAATTTTGGGGAGAAAGTGGATCCTTGACTTTTGGTGGATCCATTTGTGGTTTCACTGGGTGGGTGGGGAAGGAGTTTCACTGGGTGGGTGGGGAAGGAGTTTCACTGGGTGGGTGGGGAAGGAGTTTACTGGGTGGGTGGGGAAGAGTTTCAGCTGGGTGGGTGGGGAAGAGTTTCACTGGGTGGTGGGGGAAAGGAGTTTCACTGGGTGGGTGGGAAGGAGTTCACTGGGTGGGTGGGAAGGGAGTTTCAACTGGGTGGGTGGGGAAGGAGTTTCACTGGTGGGTGGGAAAGGAGTTTCAACTGGGTGGTGGGGAAGGAGTTGGGTGAAGTGAAATCAGTGTAGGTAACCTGTAGTAGACTTATATTTGTTTGTATTTCTTCTGCATAGAGGGAGTGGGCATTCCGTGTCACGCAACTTGGGTCAAGATCTGTTTCTTGTAGTGGAATAAGGTGGTGGGTTTTTAATGTGTAGGGTTAGTTGGAAGGGTTTTTATTATTATTTATTTATGAAATAATTGGTATATAGGTGTAGGGTTAGTTGGTGGTGCATTTTTTACCTTAATTTTGTATTACAAATCACGTCATCTTCCTTGAGACCTGGGGCCTATTCGAGACAGTTAAACATTTACAATGTTGCAGACAGCCTTCTTCAGGTAAAAAATAAGACACAAATTACTTGTCATGTTCCGTGAGGAATATTGTCCGAAGTGTATTTTGAGAAACGCTTCACCCCTCTGAATGCATGTGTGAAGTAAACTGTCTCAAGTAAACCCACTCCATAGAGAGATAACTCCAAACTAATAAACTTGGAGTATTGTACTGGTGAGAGTGCATGGTGTGCTATCCTGGGTGGTGGGGTTGGAAACACTATATTACACATCAACCAGCTCTCTCTTCCAGGTCCTCCACCAGGTAACGGTCTGCTTCTCTCAGAACCTGGTAGAACTGCTCTTGGGCATTAGTTCCCTTCCGCACAACCATGTCCAGCAGGGCCTGGTTCTTCAGGGTCACTTCCTCCCCCTCCACTTCAATCAGAACCCCTCTGTCCTGGAGACGTAGGAGTATGGGCTGCAACAGTCCCAGCCGGGTCTCCAACGGCATCTTGTGTTTCTTGATAAAGGCTTGACTAGTGGGGATAGAGAGGTTGGCAGGAGGGGATACTGAGAATGGGGCTGAAACTGGATGAGGGGAAAAGTCTTATCTTGCATTTACAAGGGACCTACTGTATAATATTGGCTTAGTTAAACAATACAATCAGATTAAATCCTCCACAAATATCTATATAAAACTTTAAATGTGTACTTACTATTAGTGTGCAGTTGCCTCATTTCAATGTCTTCATTTTGATGGATTGTCCCCTCATTTGTTCTGCACTGTGTTTGGGAACGCCTCCATTTGTGTCCTGTCTCCCATTCATGTTCACTGGTTTTGAAATGGTACCATAGCCAGCTTGCTTTTTCAACTTTTCTATCTCTTTATTTCTCTTCTTCACCTCTTCCATCCAGTATTTATTTCTCTCCACTTTTGTTTCCTCATTGCTTTCTTTTTCTAGCAGAGGTTTCTGTTCGTCTTCTGGAGATTCTGGACAATCGGTTGGGGTCTGACCGTCTACTTTTGGCTGACTAAGAAGAGACTTTACTCTTGCTATTTCCTCATCCTTCTGTTTATTGATCACCTCCAGTTCTGTGATCTCCTGATAGGACTCCTAATATTCGTCATTGATACATGTTAAAAGGCGTGACTTCATGTTTTGAATTGTTGTCAAAATGTCAAAGCGTTATCTTATTGTTCAATCTCTTCGATGTTATAATCTCAGGATCGATGGCTTCTTGCTCCATGTAGAAATTCTCACATGGGTTGAAAAAATCATTTTTACCCCCTTTTTCTCCCCATTTTTGATCTTGTCTCATTGCTGCAACTCCCCAACGTGCTCCGGAGGCGAAGGTCGGGTCTTGCGTCCTCCGAAACATGACCCGCCAAACCGTGCATCTTAACACCTGCCCGCTTAACCCAGAAACCAGCCACACCAATGTGTCGAAGGAAACACTGTTCACCTGACGACCGAAGTCAGCCTGCAGGCGCCCGGCCCGCCACAAGGAGTCGCTAATGCTCGATGAGCCAAGTAAAGCCCCACCCCCGGCCAAACCCTCACCTATCGGATTCCCGATCACGGCTGGTCAGCCTTGATCGAACTTGGGTCTGTAGTGATGCCTCTTGCACTGCGAAGCAGAGCCTTGGACCGCTGCGTCACTCGGGAGGCCCGTCCTCTAATGTCTTGATCAACTCCATGCTCTGCTGCTGGAGTGACTTGTTGTCATGGAGATGTCCACATTTCTCTATCAAGTCTTTAAAATCATTTTTTATTATGTTTTTTATTTTTATTTTTTTATTTCACCTTTATTTAACCAGGTAGGCTAGTTGAGAACAACTTCTCATTTGCAACTGCGACCTGGCCAAGATAAAGCATAGCAGTGTGAACAGACAACAACACAGAGTTACACATGGAGTAAACAATAAACAAGTCAATAACATAAAAAAAGAGAATCGGAGCGAATAATTACAATTTAGCAGATTAACACTGGAGTGATAAATCATCAGATGATCATGTGCAAGTAGAGATACTGGTGTGCAAAAGAGCAGAAAAGTAAATAAATAAAAACAGTATGGGGGTGAGGTAGGTAAATTGGGTGGGCTATATACCGATGGACTATGTACAGCTGCAGCGATCGGTTAGCTGCTCAGATAGCAGATGTTTACAGTTGTTGAGGGAGATAAAAGTCTCCAACTTCAGAGATTTTTGCAATTCGTTCCAGTCGCAGGCAGCAGAGAACTGGAAGGAAAGGCGTCCAAATGAGGTTTTGGCTTTAGGGATGATCAGTGAGATACACCTGCTGGAGCGCGTGCTGCGGGTGGGTGTAGCCATCGTGACCAGTGAACTGAGATAAGGCGGCACTTTACCTAGCATAGCCTTGTAGATGACCTGGAGCCAGTGGGTCTGACGACGAACATGTAGCGAGGGCCAGCCGACTAGAGCATACAGGTCGCAGTGGTGGGTGGTATAAGGTGCTTTAGTAACAAAACGGATGGCACTGTGATAAACTGCATCCAGTTTGCTGAGTAGAGTATTGGAAGCTATTTTGTAGATGACATCGCCGAAGTCGAGGATCGGTAGGATAGTCAGTTTTACTAGGGTAAGTTTGGCGGCGTGAGTGAAGGAGGCTTTGTTGCGAAATAGAAAGCCGACTCTAGATTTGATTTTGGATTGGAGATGTTTGATATGAGTCTGGAAGGAGAGTTTGCAGTCTAGCCAGACACCTAGGTACTTATAGATGTCCACATATTCTAGGTCGGAACCGTCCAGGGTGGTGATGCTAGTCGGGCGTGCGGGTGCAGGCAGCGAACGGTTGAAAAGCATGTATTTGGTTTTACTAGCGTTTAAGAGCAGTTGGAGGCCACAGAAGGAGTGTTGTATGGCATTGAAGCTCGTTTGAAGGTTAGATAGCACAGTGTCCAAGGAAGGGCCAGAAGTATACAGAATGGTGTCGTCTGCGTAGAGGTGGATCAGGGAATCGCCCGCAGCAAGAGCAACATCATTGATATATACAGAGAAAAGAGTCGACCCGGTCCAGTCTGGAGAGCAGATCACTGTTATTTTCCGATGTTTTTTCTTCACACGTTGTTTCTTACTTAATGTCCAGATAGTGAATGTCTTGTCAAGGATTATGTTTGCTGCAGTACTCTTTCCAGCATCTTGACCACCAATGATCACAAAGTCCAGACGACTGAACAGGACCACTGGTGATGATTTAGCAGGGAAAAGACAAACAGAAAAATTTGATTTTTTATTTTGTTAAGTAAGAGTAGTTGATAACAGATGTTATGATAACTATAAGTAAACAAATGTCATGATTATTTCTCTAAATCTACAAACAGCATACAGTATATACAGTGAGGTCTAAAAGTATTTGGACAGTCACAAATGTTTTGTTGTTTTGGATTTAAACTGATCCAGTCAAATGATGCAGTGAAATGATACAGTCAAATGACTGTCAAAAGTTCAGTATTTGGTCGGATATTCCTAACACGCAATGATTACATCATGACTATTACATTTTGTGACTACAACATTTTTGAATGCATTACAGATAATCATGAATGAACCGTGAATAATGATGAGTGAGAAAGTTAGAGGCATATACAGTTGAAGTCGGAAGTTTACATACACCTTAGCAAAATACATTTGAACTCAGTTTTTCACAATTCCTGACATTTAATCCTAGTAAAAATTCCCTGTCTTAGGTCAGTTAGGATCACAACTTTATTTTAAGAATGTGAAATGTCAGAATAATAGTAGAGAGATTGATTTATTTCAGCTTTTATTTCTTTCATCACATTCCCAGTTGGTCAGGAGTTTACATACACTCAATTAGTATTTGGTAGCATTGCCCTTAAAATGTTTAACTTGGGTCAAATATTTCAGGTAGCCTTCCACAAGCTTCCCACAATAAGTTGGGTGAATTTTGGCCCATTCCTCCTGACAGAGCTGGTGTAACTGTGTCAGGTTTGTAGACCTCCTTGCTTGCACACGCTTTTTAAGGTCTGCCCATGTCATGAGGGGAAACAGAGGGTTAAATACACAACAGGTAATGGATGGGATTGAAAACAGGTGTGTGGGAAGACAAGACAAAACCAATGGAAAATGAAAAATGGATCAATGATGGCTAGAAGACCGGTGACGTCGACCGCCGAGCACCGCCCGAACAAGGAGAGGCAATGACTTCGGCAAAAGTCGTGACAGCCCACACATTTTTTCTGGGATTGAGGTCAGGGCTTTGTGATGGCCACTCCAATACCTTGACTTTGTTGTCCTTAAGCCATTTTGCCACAACTTTGGAAGTATGCTTGGGGTCATTGTTCATTTGGAAGACCCATTTGCGACCAAGCTTCAACTTCCTGACTGATGTCTTGAGATGTGGCTTCAATATATCCATATAATTTTCCTCCCTCATGATGCCATCTATTTTGTGAAGTACACCAGTCCCTCCTGCAGCAAAGCACCCCCACAACATGATGCTGCCACCCCCGTGCTTCATGGTTGGGATGGTGTTCTTCGGCTTGCAAGCCTCCCCCTTTTTCCTCCAAACATAACGATGGTCATTATGACCAACCAGTTCTATTTTTTCTTCATCAGACAAGAGGACATTGTCTGATGAAGAAAAGTACGATCTTTGTCCCCATTGTCCCCGCAGTTGCAAACCGTAGTCTGGCTTTTTATATGGCGGTTTTGGAGCAGTGGCTTCTTCCTGGCTGAGGGGCCTTTCAGGTTATGTCGATATAGGACCTGTTTAACTGTGGATATAGATACTTTTGTACCTGTTTCCTCTAGCATCTTCACAAGGTCCTTTGCTGTTGTTCTGGGATTGATTTGCACTTTTCGCACCAAAGTACGTTCATCTCTAGGAGACAGAACGCGTCTCCTTCCTGAGCGGTATGACGGCTGCGTACACCTCAAATTGACTCAAATTATGTCAATTAGCCTATCAGAAGCTTTTAAAGCCATGACACAATTTTCTGGAATTTTCCAAGCTGTTTAAAGGCACAGTGAACTTAGTGTATCTAAACTTCTGACCCACTGGGATTGTGATACAGTGAATTCTAATTGAAATAATCTGACTGTAAACAATTGTTGGAACAATTACTTGTGTCATGCACAAAGTAGATGCCCTAACCGACTTGCCAAAACTATAGTTTGTTTACAAGAAATTTGTGGAGTGGTTGAAAAACACGTTTTAATGACTCCAACCTAAGTGTATGTAAAGTTCCAACTTCAACTGAAAATTTTCTTTTTTTACCTCCCCTGTTATAGGTAATGGTGAGAGGTTAGCTTGTCCTGGAGGGGTATAATCTTTGTTCCTCTAACTTTCTCACTGTTACGTCCGTCGTTAGATGAATGAGACCAAGCGCAGTGTGGAAAGTGTTCATGATTTTTAATACTGAACTCCGACAAAACAACAAAATACAAAACCGAACGTAAAGTTCTGCAGGGCTAGACAGCAACAATGCAAAAACAAGATCCCACAAACACAAGTGGAAAAAAGGCTACCTAAGTATGATCCCCAATCAGAGACAAATATAGACAGCTGCCTCTGATTGGGAACCATACTAGGCCAACAAAGAAATAGAAAACTAGAATGCCCACCCAAATCCCACCCTGACCTAACCAAATAGAGAAATAAAAAGGCTCTCTAAGGTCAGGGCGTGATACTCACTCATTATTCACGATTCATTCATGTGTTCAGAAACATTGTATTCTTATTTACAATAAAAAGTTACTCAAATGACACTTGATGTGGAAATTTCAGTACTGAGAGAGACTTGGACAATTAGAGATCTTATATGGGCCCTAAATGTTCAGTCAGTCATTTCTACCCTTCCCATAAGCCACCTCGGTCCATCTCCTGGTTACAGTATCTGCACGGGATGTTGTTTTACTTCCAACCTGGCTTAGTTTCCCAGATGCCAGGAAGATGAGACGATGAGGAATTGTTCTAAACTCTTCCAGGCTATCTCTATCTCGGGTCACACACAACACATCATGTCTATAGAATGCCAGCTTTTAGATTTTTATCACCAAGTCATTGTCAGCTCAAGCTATCCCTAGCAAAACCCATTTCCTTAACCAGACACCCAGACTAACTATAGGAAGCTAGAGTGACACCATAAAAACTCAGCATTAGCAGACCAGTCTTACTCATTGTTAAATATATAACCATTTACTATTAATATCAAACAAATCAGGTAAGTATGTAATTTTTCCCTGACACACTACACTATTTATTTATATTTATATCATATGATGCAAAATGCATCATACGGGCCAGATTTCTGTATTTTGAAAGTTACATATCTTGAAAACTTGATTGCTGACATAATAAACATTTTTGGGATAATGTCAGCAAAATACAAATTAAAAAAGTTTTCCTTGAATAACATTCTGAATGAATCCACAGTACCATTACTCTTTGTCTATAATTGATCGAATTGGGGCCATAGGCATTATAATTTCTTAAATGATTAACATACCGTCTTTATCTAACTCTTCATTTTTTATTATTGAAACCTTATCAGTGGCTGGGAAGAGGAAACAGAGATGCAGGGTTATTTATTATTTCATATTAATTCAACAAATGATTTTGATTAAAAAAAGTGCATTTTTGGCAAGTAATGGTCTGAAGCGTATCATTTTTACTGTGTCTGTCTCCCATACTGCAATGTCATGTATGATTCTTGTTTAAAATCCATTAGATCCAAGGGAACTACAGCAGATTCTATTTCATCGAAGACAATGTCAACCGGGTTCTTTGTATCAATCTATGGAGAGAGGACACATTGTGAGTTCAGTGAGGCAAGGAAAATGTCAACCTTTAGATATAACTCCCCAGTGCTTTCACAAGTGATGCAGAACCTGCATGGTTTGGAGACCGCCAATCTGCCACTTCCTGCAACTTAATTTTATCAGTTGTAGAACTGCTTATATTTCAAGCTTATATACATAATGCATTTGTAACTCCTTTAGCTCTTCTTACGTTTCTTACCTCACCTGGTCATTTATTGACTTAAAGGGGAAGTTCAGTATTTTACAACCTTAATGTTAGATGGTTCCTCACCCTGAACTATGGGCCAGGAGAAACTCTATTCCATGGTTCCGTTCTTCAGAAAAGCCACTACAAACTCAGCTAACTTTAGCCATCGCTAGCTAAAATAAGTCGCCTTGTGATATCAAATATCACATCAAACCAAATAGCTGAGTTCATTATTTTGAATGGTTATTACTCAAATGTCAGAATGTGAATTTAAAACATAGTTTTTTAAAGCAATGTTATACACTGAGTGTACAAAACATTAGGAACACCTGCTCTTTCCATGACAGACTGACCAGGTGAAATCTATAATCCGTTATTGATGTCACTTGTTAAACCCACTTCAATCAGTGTAGATGAAGGGGAGGAGATTTGTTAATGAAGGATTTTTAAACCTTGAGACAATGGACATGGATTGTGTATGTGTGCCATTTAGAAGGTGAATGTGCAAGACAAAATATTTAGGTGCCTTTGAACGGGGTATGGTAGTAGGTGCCAGGCGCACTGGTTTGAGTGTGTCAAGAACTGCAACACCGCTGGGTTTTTCACGCTCAACAGTTTCCCGTGTGTATCAAGAATGGTCCATCAGCCAAAGGATATCCTGCCAAGTTGACACAAATATGGGAAGCATTGGAGTCAATATGGGCCAGCATCCTTGTGGAACGCTTTCGACACCTTGTAGAGTCCATGTCCGACGAATTGAGTCTGTTCTGAAGGCAAAATGGGAGGGAAGGGGGGGGGCTTTGGATGCAAAGACAGATCCTCCAATAGCTCTAAATGATGGTTTTAGCCATGTTTTAGGACTATGAAGTGTTTGTTTACAATTACATCGTTTACAAACAATGGAGTAAGTAGGCTTATATTTTGGGTTCTGATGAGGTACGACTAAGCTCATGGGGCATTTATAGGTATATTCTTTAAGAATAAATGGTATATACACTACCGGTCAAACGTTTTAGAATACCTACTTATTCAAGGGTTTTTCTTTATTTGTACTATTATCGACATTGTCGAATAATAGTGAAGACATCAAAACAATGAAATAACACATATGGACTCATGTAGTAACCAAAAAAGTGTTAAACAAATCAAAATATATTTTATATTTGAGATTCTTCAAATAGCCACCCTTTGCCTTGATGACAGTTTTGCACACCCTTGACATTCTCTCAACCAGCTTCACCTGGAATGCTTTTCCAATAGTTTTGAAGGAGTTCTGAAATATGCTGAGCACTTGTTGGCTGCTTTTCCTTCACTCTGTGGTCCAACTCATCCCAAACCATCTCAATTGGGTTGAGGTAGGGGAATTGTGGAGGCCAGGTCATCTGATGCAGCGTTCCATCACTCTCATTCTTGGTAAAATAGCCCTTACATAGCCTGGAGGTGTGTTGGGTCATTGTCCTGTTGAAAAACAAATGATATTCCAACTAAGCTCAAACCAGATGGGATGGCATATCACTGCAGAATGCTGTGGTAGCCATGCTGGTTAAGTGTACCTTGAATTCTAAATAAATCACTGACAGTCACCAGCAAAGCACCATCACACCTCCTCCTCCATTCTTTACGGTGGGAAATACACTTCCGTTCACCCACGCCGCTTCTCACAAAGACACGGCGGTTGGAACCAAAAATCTCCAATTTCGACTCAGGACCAAAATACACATTTCCGGTCCAATATCCATTGCTCGTGTTCCCTGGCCCAAGCAAGTCTCTTCTTATTATTGGTGTCCTTTAGTAGTGTTTTGTTTGCAGCAATTCGACCATGAAGGCCTAATTCACACAGTCTCCTCTGAACAGTTGATGTTGACATGTGTCTGTTACTTGAATTCTGAAGCATTTATTTGGGCTGCAATTTCTGAGGCTGGTAACTTGAATGAACTTATCCTCTGCAGCAGAGGTAACTCTGGGTCTTCCTTTCCTGTGGCGTTCCTCATGAGAGCCAGTTTCATCATAGCGCTTGATAGTTTTTGCAACTGCACTTGGAGAAACTTGAAATGTTCTTGAAATTTTCCGGATTGACTGACCTTCATGTCTTAAAGTAATGATGGACTGCCGTTTCTCTTTGCTTATTTGAGCTGTTCTTGCCATAATATGGACACAGTCTTTTACCAAATAGGGCTATCTTCTGTATACCCCCCTACCTCGTCACAACACAACTGATTGGCTCAAACACATTAAGAAGGAAAGAAATTCCACAAGAAGTAACACCTGTTAATTGAAATGCATTCCAGGTGACTACCTCATGAAACTGGTTGAGAGATTGCCAAGAGTGTGCAAAGCTGTCATCAAGGCAAAGCGTGGCTATTTGAAGAATCTCAAATATAATAATTGGTTACTGCATGATTCCATATGTGTTATTTCATAGTTTTGATGTCTTCACTATTATTCTACAATGTAGAACATAGTAAAAATAAAGAAAAATCCTTCAATGAGTAGGTGTTCTAAAACTTTTGACCGGTAGTGTATAATTAATTAAAAAGTCCAAAAATGGATCCACCAGTCACAGATTACCCATTTAACCTTTAAAAAACCTGCATGTGTTATGTCTGCAGGTGCCAAGATCTCTCTCCCCCTCTCCCCCTCTCTTTCCCTCCCTCCCTCTCGCTCTTTGCTCCCTCCCCCTCTCTCTCGCTCTCCCACCTCTCTCTCGCTCCCCTCTCTCTCGCTCTTCCCCCCTCTCTCTCTCTGGCTCTCCCGCCCTCTCTTTCTCTCTGACAGACAGAGGGGAGAGGGAGATTAGTATCAAAGAATACTGTTTTCCCTTTTGATTGGTGAGCTCAACCATCGGCAAAGTATGTAAACAAAGTGTTTCTTTAGATTTTCGGAGTCCCATGCAGCTACCGTATATAGCTCCAAAGTCATTATATTTTTGGTAAAGTAATAAAGAAGATGAGTTTTGTGGGGGTAAATGTTCCTAAAGCTGATTTAACTATGGATATATTTTACAATATGAAAAGTCTTGTTCATTTACATTTCATGGATTCACATATGATATCATCATATTTGTATATGTTTAGTATACTTTTAGAAAAATCTAGAATCTTCCATAGGAGAACCCTTGGAAGAACCCTTTTCTCAACCCTTTTTTCTACCAGTGTACATCTTATGGGGTGAAAAGTGATATCAAGTTGGCACTATACTACATTATTCAAAATATTGCCATCTTGTTAGATAATGAATACAGCAATTGCGAAAGCAGTGTAAAAGGGCTGTCAGCTCTTAGGGGAAGTTCACTATTTTACAACTGAATGTTAGATGGTTCCTCACCTTGAACTATGTGCCAGGAGAAACTGTAATCCATGGTTCAGTTCTTTAAACAGCCACTACAAACTTCAGCTAACTTCAGCCACTGCTATCTAAAAGTAGCTTATTGTAAGCTTTAGTTTCAGTTCTATAATTATTTATGTTTAACACTGTTAAATAATTATATGTATGCATATTGTGTTGTGTAAGGTAACATCCTTAAACACTTTTGGGTTGATTCTTTTCTCTTAAAATGATTTAGTTTTGTTATTAACTAAGCTCTTTTCTCTTAATATGATATCGTTTTGTTATTAACTAAGCTCTTTTCTCTTAATATGATATAGTTTTGTTATTAATTAACTAAGCTCTTTTCTCTTAACATGATTTAGTTTTGTTATTAACTAAGCTCTTTTCTCTTAATATGATATAGTTTTGTTATTAACTAAGCTTGTAAATGAACCAAGTAGAGTGAAAAGTCTTTCCTTTTTCCTTACAGCATCGGTTCTCCAAAAGACAGTTATATATAGTGTGTTGTACTTAATTATGTGGTGGTCAACACAATCAACAGGCACTCACCAGACAATGAAGCCATCGTTTCATGAGGACAAGTGTCTCTACTATAACAGAACATGAACTTTAAGTGGGATGTTTTTGAAAGCAATGTTTTATAACCAGTATTCCAATCCATTCAGCTGTGTCAAAAGCCTTGTTTATACCTGCTGCTGTTATGCATCCTTGGTCCTGATGTTGTAGACATTCTGAATTAGACCACATTTTCAGATCTGTCTACTCATGGTTTTAAAGTGTCTCTTATCCGCCCACTTTGTCTGTATTGTGACCAGATTTCCTTGTCCATCCCTGCATGCAAATTGTCTTATTTTTTAAATAATTGATATAATTTTTAAAATAATTAGAGCGTTCAAAACCCCTAGTTGAAAAATCTGTCGATCTGCCCTTAGCAAACACTTAACCCAATTTGCTCCAGGGTTTCTGTTAATAATGGCGGATCCCTGGCCTTGACCCGACTCTCTGAGGGTGTCTCACGGGGAGTGGGATATGCAAAAAATACACATTCTCATTTCAAACCACACATTCATACAGGTTACACACGTGTGAACAGGACAAATAAAAGCACCCCCTATTTACACTGGGAGATATCCAGACAGGATGCGTAAACATTGTGATCTGATCAATGTTCCTTTTGATTGTCTACGCCGGTCTTCAAATGTGGGCACAATCAGGAAAAAGGACACATCTTAGCACCATATATAAATAGGGCTTACATTCTTTCGCTATGAGGATGGAAGAGCGTGGTTGTGGTTGAACCTTTTGAAACTGTATTCTGTCTGCATGCACCTCTCTTTCTCTCCCTGCCTTTGTTCACTCCCCTTCACCGATCTGAGACAACTGGGTAGATTTACATGCGTTCACACCTCCATTCTTTTTTGACACCTCCAGTCCTATCAGATCTGTGAAGGGGAGTCAATGAGAGCAGATCCTCCTGAATAGAAACGAAGCAATGCCACAACGCATACATTTTTTCCACGAACACCGCAGCAGAAGGTAAATCCTTCTTCTGCTACTCTTTCGTCTACGTGAGGTTACAATATTTTGCATTTCCTGGGGATGCCCATCAGCTTGGTTGGTCCCACCCTGAGGGAGTGAAACGCTCTGTCCACCACGTCAGAGACGAGCCAGCCAGCATCAGACTTGTGTGTGTGTGTGCGCACGCGTGTATGTGTGCCTGTGTATGTGTGCGTGTGTGTGTGTGTGTGTCTGTGTGTGCAGGGAAACACTTAATCCTTTCAGATGGTCCTGGATAAATCTGGTCCTCATTCCAATCTTCTTATGACATCTAGTGGACTATTTGGGTATAGGACATACATGTGTGTTGTACTTATTACTGACCAGAGATATGGGGCAATCAGACAGACAGACAAAACACTTTGACAAACAGAACACACAGCCAGACAGAACACATTGACAAACTGAACACAGAGCCAGACAGAACACTTTGACAAACAGAACACGGAGGCAGACAGAACACTTTGACAAACAGAACACAGAGCCAGACAGAACACTTTGACAAACAGAACACAGAGCCAGACAGAACACTTTGACAAACAGAACACAGAGCCAGACAGAACACTTTGACAAACTGAACACAGAGCCAGACAGAACACTTGACAAAACAGAGCACAGAGCCAGATCAGAACACTTTTGACAAACTGAACACAGAGCAGACAGAACACGTTGACAAACTGAACACAGAGAGCCAGACAGAACACTTTGACAAACTGACACACGGCCAGACAGACCACCGTGACAAACTAACACAGAGCAGAAGAACACGTTGACAAACTGAAACAGAGCCAGACAGAACACGTTTGACAAACTGAAACACGTGCAGAGAAACTTTGACAAGGACGTGAACTGACAGAGCCAGAGACGTTGACAAACTGAACACAGAGCCGACAGAACACTTTGACAAACAGAACACAGGTCAGAACAACACGTTGACAAACAAGAACACAGTGAGCGAGTATACGAGGCTTTGGACAAACTGAACACAGAGCCAGACAGAACACTTTGACAAACAGAACACAGAGCCAGACAGAACACGTTGACAAACTGAACACAGAGCCAGACAGAACACTTTGACAAACTGAACACAGTCAGACAGAACACATTGACAAACAGAACACAGAGCCAGACAGAACACTTTGACAAACTGAAACACAGTCAGACAGAACATTTAGATGATTAAAGAGCCAGATGGAACACTGAGCCTAATAAGTAGAACACAGAGAGACAAAGCTGTATTCAGACTGGGTTCATGGTCCATAATCCTTGTCATAAATGTACTATAATAATTTATATTTAACAAAATGTAGTCAACAACAACCAAAAAATAGCAAATTTTTGAGGGATAATTTTTGCATACCTGAATTGATAAAGACTTTATTGATTACTAAGAAGTAATTCAGTGTCACAGCAGAATAGGCTATGGTAGGAAAATACAGTGCTGTGAAAAAGTATTTTCTGCCTTTCTAATTTGCTCTAGTTTTGCATATTTTTGATACTGAATGTTATCAGATCTTCAACCAAACCCTAATATTGGATAAAGGGAACCTGAGTGAACAGATAACACAACAAGGTGTTGTGATTTCAAGTTTTTACTGCTAACCTACAAAGCATTACATGGGCTTGCTCTACCTATCTTTCCGATTTGGTCCTGCTGTACATACCTACACGTACGCTAAGGTCACAAGACGCAGGCCTCCTAATTGTCCCTAGAATTTCTAAGCAAACAGCTGGAGGCAGGGCTTTCTCCTATAGCCTTCACACTCCTGGGCCAGACTACACTCAATCAATATGACCTACTGAAAGATGAGTCTTCAGTAAAGACTTAAAGTTGAGACCGAGTCTGCGCTCTCACAGTGGTAGGCAGACCATTCCATAAAAATGGAGCT